>NW_027271688.1:115000-360000 GCF_040938485.1 Diadema antillarum | reverse complement strand
CATGTGTATTCAAATGTTATGTGTTGGAAATGAAATAAAACGAAATAAAACGAAAACAAAACTTCAACATTTCTATCACTTTCTTCTTTCCCATAAAAAGCCTGCCAATATAATTTCCCTCATGTTAATACTCTATTCGTTTTAGTTGATGGGACCTGGAGTCGATTGGAGTGTACATTCACTGTTACATGTAATTCCGCTCCAGTTCAAATATAGATCGTACAAATGGTTTAGACTAAAATATACACGATGATTCTTTTTATGGCACAATAGACATCAAAATCAAGAAACTCGGCTTTTGTGCGGTTGAAAGCCATTAACATGAGGAAGTATAGGCTGCCTTTCAATATTTTGCAATGAAGTATAAAATGATTTAAAGCATTTGATGTAATAAGAACAGAAGTAAGGTATGATTAGTAATTCAGACTTTATCGGGATTCTTGGTACATCGGGATGCAAGTGATACAGCAATGATTGTATTTGTCTCTTATTCTATCATGTGCTGTTTGTAGTTTTTAGCTGTAAAGAAATAAATATGCGATCACAGTTAGAAATAATATTCCTGTAGCTTTTCCTGCGCCTTTGCAGATATTTAAAACAAAATTGCCCTACGTGACAAAACGACTTTTATTAAAACTAGATAGACCGCTTTATCTCTAGCAATCGATCCTAGCTAGGCGTGCTCTCGATCTCAACTCCTGCACCAGACGGCAACGAAAAAAATCAGTCGCCCGACCCCACCTGTTATGCTATCTCCCATCTTCACCCGGCGTGCCTGCTACATTCCACCCTTCACGAAGCCGAAGAAGCAGAACCGCTGGCCTACGTACAAGTCCTGATTTAAGAGGTTTGTTACTTTGATTTCTTCCCATTTACTGTCGTTGTAGTTTCTAGTAGATAACAGAGGTTGAGAAGATAAACTTGACTTTTCATCGTAAGAAGAGCGCTGATATATCCCCCTTTTTTGACGGAATATGTACCCTGTAATCTTCATGCACACCTTGGCTTGCATGTCGCGGTCACACGCGTACCCTAGCGCATTCGCAGGGCTTCTGCACCTGCAACAGTAATTCTGTGTCAAGCTTGATGGAGCACATTTTCTGTCCGTACATAAAACCTCTTGTGGTCACAACTGTTGAGGACTCGAAGATGACAAATACTCGAGTATTTTCATCTTTAGTTGCTGTGCTTTGACAAACATTTCATCTAAGGACAAGGTGACCAAATCTGAATAGAGAACCAACGTTTCATTAAGTTGAGTCTTTTTCAGTGAAATAGTTCCGAGCTTGGTAACTGTGAATTACACTGTTACCATTAATGTTTTCACTGTGTTGATCTTGACATTACCAAAAAGTCTGATTAAACTGTACATATTTGTGTCCAGTCAGGTGTTTGTCACTTGCCTGACCATGAATACAAAGTGGCATATTAGCTTTGTAGTGTTTCAAATTCTATGCAGGATCAAAAGAAAAGAAAAAGATAATCACGAAAAGAGAAGGAAATACAGTCATTGACAGTATGAGCAGTATATACACGTATATGTCACTGAGATTACTCCCATTTTTCTTCCATGCATGCACTTCCCATGGTGCATGAGATGATGTAGACAGAAAAATCCGTCTGGCTGGAGGAGTTTTTTCTTTCATTATTTTGTGGCATTTAGGGCTCTCCTCCGTAGATATTTACTAGAGGATTCCATGAAGCCAGATGCAGTCTCCACGAAATATATCCCCGACAAGATACAGACTGATCTTTCAGTCAAGAGATGATGCTCCTTCAATGCAAAATAAATCTTTAGACTCAGGACATATCTTCTGAGTAGCTTCAGACAGGAATCAGAAAATACTTTATAGTATATTTGTATGTTAGCAGAAGAACCAACTACATTTAGTGGACAGGCCTTTACAAATTGTAGTTCTACATACTGTATGTATTATCCATGATCTATGATCTTAGATATTTCACTGCCAATTAGAATTTTTCTTTATTGGGCCAATGATGACATGTTTAGGGTCTTTGTTTTGTTTGTTTGTCTGTTTGCTTTTTTGTAAGTAGGCAAGTTTTGAAAACAGGGCAAATTAGAAAACCTAATGAAGATCAAGCTTGTGAAGAGGATGCACTAAGGGATTACAGTTACCATGGCAACAGCAGTGTTGTCATAGCCAGGTTGTTGCAATCAACTTTCAAGTTGTAACCATACAAATAGTTTATATGGCAGCCACTTGGGCAATTCACTATGGGCATTTAATGTTTGTCACCATGGTTTTAAATGTTTGTTACCATGGTAACTGCATGTTCAGCAGTTGCAACCATTTTTTTTAAACAACTTGTTGTACATGATGCGAGAAACTGTGGTCAGGGATCAGTCAATCGCCAGATCCCTGAAAGGTCTTGCATGCTAATGCATTCCACAGACAATTCTTAGAGGTTGGTGTGCTTCCTGAACGTATCAGCGTCAGCAGCACAACATTTAAACACTCCTTTTCAATCAATAATTCTTGAAAATCTGATATTGGTGCTTTTTACTTGAATTTTACTGCCAAAAGTTTGATTTATTCATTCAAGTACCTAATCCAGGGACAATCTCACAAAACAGGTCCCGAGACATATTAGGTGCATGCTTTAAGAAAAAGTCGAGCAGCAAAGTTGAAAAGTTTTGTAATTGATAGGTGATGTTAGGTTCACAAAGTTAAGATTTTGATACCTTTTTGACACTAACAGATTTTAAAGAGTGCGCATCAAACTGCAAATGAAAACAATCTTCATAGATTTCTTTACACAAAGCAGAAATGGATTGTAGACTGTTATCATGTAATAAAGCTGATGATTAGCCTAAATAATAAAAACTTCATGAAGTACTGTACTTCTAGTAGACAAAGGTCAAGCCTAATATATTTTCTTCATCCTTAGTTTGTTGAGAGTGTGGTATATTAAAAGAAGTGTTGTTTTTTTTTCTCAGTGAATACCTTTGAATACATGTATCTATCCTTGTGGCAAGATTGTTATTTTGATGTGCCCTGTGGGTTGACAATATAGAATACATTGGAAACCTTTTGGGCTTGAGTTAAATATTAATTTTGTTGACCCTGTTACAACTATTAAAAAAAATCGTGCGTAGACATTATACACAAGATGGTAATCACTGATAATATCAGAGTATTTCTGTAATTTCTAGTGCCGTTAAAAAACAAAGAAAGATTTCTCTCTTTGACTGTAATACTGTATACTCCATTGTAGACTGCAAAAAAAAGAAGAAAAAAAGACAGGGATTTATCATCTTGTTTTACAATGTAATTTGAAGAGCCACTTAGAAGAACAGTTGTACAACTAGATATTACTGTGTTACAATTTATGGTTAACATTATTTGTACATCATGCGATATAGTATTAAAATGTTTTAACATCAAAATATCATTATATTATATTCATTTTTTTTAAAACACTAAACAATCCTCAGGCTGGAAAAAACACGCTGAAGTTTTCACAATAAACCTGCTCAGTGGCATTTATGAATTTCCCTTCAGAGCTTAAATTGGAATTGTTTCCCAATAAAGTGGGTAATGTGATGTATGTATGTCGAGGTAAGATGGTGCACAGATGTAGGTTGGCTCGAGTACTCGCAGGTCAGACAGTCTGCTTTTTTTCCGCTTTACTCAGTGGTGCAACATGGCAGAAATTTGAACAGGAAACCGTGAAGGGGCCAGTTTAAATTGGCAGCGGAAACATGGGGTGAAAAGGGGACCCATGGTTTTTAAAGGTGTACCTCATTTGGTCACTTAAAGGATGACTTTGCTCCCATAACTCTTTGAATTTATTCGATTGTGTGAAGAGTTGACTTTAACTCATTTGATTTGACATGTAACATAAAGTTTAGAAGGAATGCAAACCATACATTTGTTTTTAGTATTTGATAAGTCTTTCAAACATGGTAAGGTGATCCTATTGAATATGAAAGCAAACTTATGATAACCCTTATTTGTTTAATCCTTTGGATGGAACTATAGACTTGCGCTCCATTTTAGACTTGAGCATCATTCACATGATTGAACAGTATCGAGATCACTGTTTATCTTGGTCAAACTGAATGTTACTGAATTGACGTCATACGTGTACAAGCCCTGGACGCTGTCAGAGGAATAAAACCCACAGGTGCTATAGATGCTATCAAAGTCCTTACACTTTGACCCTCAGTCAGACACACATTTGTTTGATAATTGGGTGATACCTTGTTGACAGAGCAGATAATAGATAAGGCATCCCTTCTGTGTGCAGCCGATTGTACTTATCCAATTACCAAATAACCCCAAAGTCTTTTTTACCTGAGGAATTTCAGTTCAGCTGCTGTAAAAGAGTGGCTTTTTATTCACAAACTTTATGATGAATCACATAGTGATTACATTAAAGTGGAATCCATTGAGATTAGTGTAGTTATTCCTTTTCACAATTCTTTCCGTTGCCCATTAGATTTCATTCCAGCGTGGTTGTTACGTGAATGACACAGGTTATGTTTGACAGCTCAAACTTCCTTTCTTTTTTTTCAAAGCAAGAAAAAGGAGAATAGAGGGAAATGAGAAAAGAAAAATATGTCCACAATGTCATTTTCAGATATAAAGAGCTAATTTTTGTTGTTGTTGGGAGACATCCTGAATGTACTTAGAATAAGGGCTACTTCCTTCAAAATAATGTATGTCAGTTTTATTTTGTCTTGTCTCATAAAAGTGCTAAAATAACGAATGATTTACAGTAAGAACAAATGGATGATAATTAATTCATTCTTCTCCTATTGAGTTTAGAATGACACTTTCAACTTCTCTCCCCTTTTATGTAGTGTTGTGACATTAGGTCTGTAATATGAAATTGTACTACCATACCATGTAGATCATATTTTAGATGTATAATCTATGATCAGACCTGGCCAGCCTCCTGTCAAGAAAATTGGAGAAATGTGACCCTCAAATACTTCTATAGATTTATGTGGGTTTTATCATTCACTTTTAGCAAGTAAAGTAAAGACGTGAAAAGGGGAAATAAACTAGCAAATTGCGTTTTCCACCTTTACCCCGTGTGGCTCCACCCACATAATCTATGGCCAACACCTCCTTTAGTAAATAGTTTGGACAAGAAGGCATACAATGTCATGACTTGCTATGGACACATCCCAATAGCTTGTATTGTAACTAATGAATTGATGTACTTTGCAGTGACTTGGGAAAGTCTACATGTATAGTGTGATGTTGGATGGTGTAGATGCATATTGGTAGACTACACGTAAAAAGCTATCAGTAGGAATGTCAAAGTTTTGCTTTCATTTAACACAATTATTTTGAGGAGGATATCATTACTACTGAACATGTGAGAATGATTTTTAAAAAAATGTATACAGAAGTTTTCAAAACCACTCGGGTAAATTTGTAAATGAGTATGTTTGTTGTCAGTACTATTACTTGCAGTCTGAATCATTATTGGAAGTGTCAATAATATTTTCTTTTGAACTCTGTAATGATGAATCATACCAGCGTTTGATTTTAAGTAACAATTGACATATATTCTAGTTTGAAAATTCCTTTTGCAGCAGTGATTACATGTAGATGTGTGATACTTGATGTACACTTTCTCTGCAAGTTTGTTTCATTTTTTTATATGGCAAATTGCATTTTTAAAATATGTCGAGTGGCCAGTGCATATCGCTAGTTAGCACAGTCATCGTGGGACAGAATTAGTCCAATCGAGTGTGATGGTGATTGCTGTGTGTGTGTGAAAGTCAGAAAATGATTGGCAATCTGATTCTATTTTGAAATGCTTGTCTTCATTTGCAGTTTCTCAGTGTTTTGTTACAGGGGCTCCCACAGAAGTATATCAGTTGTTGGGTGTGGTTAGCTAGTTGTGATCATATAATGAGCAGTAAGCATTCACAGAAGTTGGCAGTGGCTTGCCCAAATATGGTCGTATCCAAGGGTGCATGCACCCACGCTAAGTGTGTAGGTGTTGAATGAAAACGAGGGAGGAACAAGATGGGGGCACACTAGTGATTACACCTCACACAAATATGTCAGACGTTGAATCAGTACTATAATACAAATATTCAGAGTGTATTTGTTAACCTACATTGTAATTAGCAAAACATGCATCAACTCATATGGGAGGGGTCGGTTGATAGTGAACAGCCCTCCCAAATCCTAACAAATTTTGCTACTACAGCTGTATGTCTGTATATCCACACTCAGTCTATATGTGAATGGCAGCACAGGAAGAATTGAAAATATATATATGCGTATTCTTTTATCTTGAGTGCTAAATAGTCCTATAGCCGATGGGATCTGCAAGACAATGTACCATTACCAAGTGGTAGGTGATTTTGGGCAGGTATCATACTTAGACTCTCTATGCTGACAAATTATGTAAAAGCTGCACGTGTGTGGCATCTTGACCAAGTAGACCATGTTATTATTACCAGTCTTCTGTGTAGATGATGGGCACACAGTACCACATACTAATAGTTAGAATCCTCATGTACATTGTATGATTAATAAACACTTGTATGTATGACCTGTGAGGGTTTTGTGTAGAGTTGACAAAGATAGTCACTCATTTAGAATACTTCAACAGCCGTACAGCAAAGGACATATAGATTGATGATAGTAATCTCACAATTTTAATGCACATTGAGGGTAAATAAATGTGACTTCTGCAAAGCTGTGCTATAGGTCAAGACTTCAGTACACTTCTTCCCACAGTTTTGCCCATGCATTAGATTGCATTTTAAATAAATGGATAATTTTTTTTGGGGGGCAAGGAGTTCACCAAGACATGTGCAAGTGAAGACTACAAACAAATTAAAAGAAAGCCAGCCATCTTGCGCATCGCTGAAAGTCATGCGAGCATCATAAATCTCCCACTGTTACATAACATTTATGGGTCGCTGAGTTTTGTGAATGGAGGGTTACACGAAGCTGCAGCCTGCCCTTTTTGTCTTGGCACAAATGGGGGATAGCGGGACTTGAATTAAGACCTTGTGTAGAGACTAAAAATCAATGTTTCCCCATCAGGAAGTGCATTCCATAGATGTTGGTACACCTGTGCAGTTGATACTAATGTTTGCAGCCATGATCATACATAACTGTAGGCCCGGATGCTTGTCTGTGTGGACTATCCTACATCTTTTTATTTTTATTTTCCGCCCAATAGAAAATTAATCCATTCCACTCCAGTTCATATATGGTAAAGTAAACATATACTACAGATAATATGCACAGAGTCCAAAGAGCTGCTCACATATTTGTATTTCACCTATTCAGAATGCACCTTGGTCCTTGGAGTGATAAGTGAAGTATAAACATATAGGAAATTAAACATACCTTACTGATAATGCAATGTACAGTATGTCCCAAAAGAATTACAATCAGATTTTCGTATTGATAACACCCAGTATGATTAAACTGTCTAAATGCTACTTCAGGATCTTAAGATATAACATCTTAGCTCTGTTTTGCAGAAAACCCCATTCAGTTTGGTTAGGCGGTCACAGAGAAATGTGGATTGTTGTAAAGCATGTCATGAGTCTGATTCTTCCAAGTTTAGCACTCCGATGCTCTCGTGTATGAATACCATAGACAGAACTTGGAGGGAAGAGATTCTTGACATCCTCTACAAAATTCCTCATTTCTCTTTGACCACTGAAGCAAATCGAATGGGGTTTTCTGTAAGATGTGGGCAATGAGTTATAGTTTCATACCCTGAATTTGTATTCAGATTGATTCACTAATTTTAAAGATATCAGTGCGGAGGGTCCCTTTTTAATTTTTTTTTTTTGACATACGGTATTGTTTTATCTAAAGATGACTGAAGATTGCGCATTTTCTGCGATAATATTTAAAGGAAATTCGACAATGATCGAATGCTGTCATAAATCTCTCAGACAAATACATTGCTGTGATTTGTTAAAATACAAATATATGAGTATTATTGGCATAATTTGACTGCCAACTGACCTTGCCATCATGAAAATTTCAGCTCATTCATACAGTGTTGTCATTCTGTTCTGTAAGGTGGGGGTATAATGGTGTCTACTTACAGACAGTATTTGCAGGCTCAAGCAGTGTGCATCACAAATTCCCACACAAAAACCTAACAATTGATGTGTGACTAAAATATGGGATGCTTATAAAGCAAAGCTTGACTGCATAGACAATCATGTGATTATACAACCACAGTTTGTATTTGCAGGTTGTTGTTTGGATTGAACATGTCTGCATGAGCAAGAAAAATATATGATGTGCTTATTGTAGATGTGTGAGTTTCCATGCAAGAATTTGCACTAGTGATAACTGATAATAATGTATAAAGATATAAAGCTCTCGGTATAGTTCTAAATTCTGTATTGGATGTCAAACTGCCATTTTGTTTATATACACATTTTGATTGATCGTACTTTCAGACTTGAGCAAATAGCTTTGTATAAAATCCCCTCCCCCATCTCATGAGAAGAAAAAATCATAGGAAAATTGCAAAGCAGTACATGGTAAAACTTTGATTGTGACAAACAGAAACAGCACATAACCTTTTTATTGTAGTTGTGTACCGAGTGTACGTGTTATTGCATCAGGTGCTAAACATAAAATAGTAGTGTACCATCGAACTTGCACTGCCTGACTTTTTCAAAACGTGCCACTCTTCAACGACATGTTATTAGCAACTATGTAAGCACTTACATGTACAGTAGTCTGTGACCATTCCATAGAAGGGGCATTCATGAGGGCAGCAATAGATAGTCTCAAATAAGTTACCACGTAAATGGTCATGGAACTCTTTCCATTAGGATACAATTATTCCATTAGTGTTATATTAATGTAAACAGCTGTTAGTGTTGCAATTGTTTTAAAGTACCCAATTTTGAATACAAAAACAGAAACACAAACAAACAAACCTGAAAGTTTTGTAGGTAAAGTAAAGTATTACTGCCGTTTATATTGGTCTAAATTACACTTGGGGAAATAGTTATCTTCCTGTCCATGTGAATGGGCCTAAATTCGGAACATTTTTAGAGTAGTATTACATTTAAAAAAGACAAGAATTCTTGGATTTCTTTTTATTGATTTATGGAGAAATATTCTTTTAAAGGATACACTGATTTTGTGTGAATGAAGTAAAAGAACAAGTACATGAATGAAATTGGACAAATTAAAGAGGGAAAATGGAAATTTACCGTAATATAAGCTTGGGTTTAATAGTAATTATATCTCGAGTTATAGAAGAGATACGTAAGTCACCTTGACAGATATAGTAGGAATCAGGTGGTCAGTGTGTTCTTTTGTCCTTTCTTTTCTTTTTTTTTTTTTGCTGGCTACATGTCATTCATGTGTGCATTCATTGTACTCTCAAGTTAGCTCCAATTTACATGCTGGTTCAAAGGCAAGATTTGAGAATGACTTTTCCATTAATCAAATAAAGATTTTGTTAATGGAATAATGAAGTGGGACTGTGGCACTTGTTTGACCTACAAATTAAAGCAATTAAGATGCTTAATGAGTCATGCTGCCCTATAAAATCTTATGTTTGTTCTAGATCCCTTCCGACTGAAGGAAAGTTGGTGTTACAACTCAACAATTTGTAGTTTCAAGACACCTGAGCCAGAGCACTGTGTATCATATTACAATGTTTTGACAATCTTTACTCTGTCATACATACATATATACTGAATTCAATTTACTGAGCATTTAGTTTTTTTATGTCATGATGGCTCTTTATTCATTACTCATCATATTTTGGGTTCATGATCACCCATCATGGCAGAAAGAGATGAGACTGTTACAGCACTTGTAGATGTGCTCTGTCTTGGTTGCCCATAATTTGGTCCTACCAGGGAGGTGGAAAGAGACCTCCCTGGTCCTACAAAATTCTGTGAAGCTTCATGTCATGTAGAAAGGTGCTAGAAAAGCATTCTTGCTCTTGTGCTCAGGGCAATTGAAACTCAATGTCAGGCAAGTAATATTTATATTGTTATTATGCCTGTTCAGTGAGAGAAACATGTTATCTCATAAGGCCCTCATTGTACACTGTGGTTTCTTAAATTTATCATAGATATTCTACAAATGCTCAATCTCACATAAAGTATACTTGTTATGGTTTAAGTTTATACACATACAATCTGCATTTGTGTAGCATAAGATAAAGTCTGCTGTGTAGATCTTTATTGAATGCAAAATGCAGATTGCAAACAGCACTGAGTTGAAAGGCAAAACTAGAAGAGGAGATGAATCAATGTATCATTAAACAAAAGAAGAAAAAGGTACTGTCAGGTAAAAAAAAAACCCAGTCTCTAGATAAAAAAAAGAAGAGAAAATATATAAAATATTAGACCAACTTGCCAGCTGCTAGTGGGCTCGCCATAACTGGCATATGACCATAGTAGGCACTGTGGTATCCACACACAGAACAGCTATGCACACGCATACAACACACACTTACGCACAGCTCATTTGCATGTGACAAAAAATAGTGTGACCTTCGTATTTATGCCCTATTAGTGCCAGATGAATGCATCCACACACCATGATGGGTTGGGATGTTTTGGAAGGCAGCTAGGAGCCATCGAACTTGGATCTCCTGCGAATTTACACTTTAGTGATCCCCACCATCATTTTATATTTGATGGGTGGTAAATATTGATGGTTTTAACACTTCTTGTCTGTGTCCAGTGGATTTCATGGGATGTATGTCCATGATTCTTTTAGCATTGATTATCCACTGTATATTGATATCAGTAAACTCGTTACACGTCAGCCTTGATCTGGGGAATATTACAAATCATATGTCGCAGGGAAACTATCACTACCTAGTCATTTCTCATCAATGTATTAGTGTCAGCCATCGCCCATACGATGTATATCTCCATAATTGCAGCTAGGCAGAGAAAAAGGGCTAGGTGTTGGCAATGCTCACCAATAAAGGGCTTTTAAAGACCCAGTAGCATGGACAAACATGGAAGGGGCGATGGAATTGATCTTCATTCGCCGCCCTCCAGGATACATACGTGTACAAAAACCACGATGTCCGTCAGAGAACATGCGCATCAAAGCATATGGTTGTCGCAACTGTTGACGCTAACTGAAATTCCTCAGCTGTATGCATACTTCAAAGAGATCAGTTATAAAGCTGTTCACAATTCATTGATACAGGGAGTTTCACATACAAGTATAGGCGTTTTCACATCAGCCGGATAAAAATCCAAGCTCGAGAAATTTTTCGCGATTGCGAGTTAGCGCGCTATTTCATTTCTTATTCATATCAGCCCGAATTTTTGTCGAGCTAATTTGACAGCTGAGTATGTGCAAACAGCATAAGCAATGTGTGTGCCCTCTCAAAAATTCCTCGTGACTTGTGTGCAGTTTGCCTCGATCGATCGGGTCACACACGCTAGGCATAATGGGATGCATCGCGCTAATTTCTCACATCATCAAATAGCGCGCTACTATCCCGCTATTTCAGAAATTTTCCGAGTTGAACTTGAGAAATTTTCTCGATCAGAGCGATACAATTAGAGCGTTAATTTGTGTTCACATTATCAAATAGCGTGCTATTTCGCTATCGGGAAAATTTCCCAAGTCAGAAAATAGCGCGCTTTTTCGAAACATTGGGCTGATGTGAACACGCCTAATATATCTGAGTTGGGCCAGCCTTCCCACTCAATGTTCTCCCATTGTTACGAGGTCTTTAAAGGGATCGTATAGTTTTGGTTGAGACCTAACTTCAGGTTTCTAAAATTTTTTTGGTGAGATAATGAGAAACCTCTTATGAAATATGAAAGAGCGTGTAATTCTATGAGGAATTCAACGTTTATTTGATGAAAATTGGTTTTGAAATGGCTGAGATATATCCCAAAAAGAGTGATTCTAATAACATGTGAGACCCACACTTTATTGCGATTGCTTTGTTTTACTTTGTTTTTGGATGTTTCAGTCATTCCAAACCCGATTTTCATCAAATAAACTTTGAATTCTTCTTAAAATGGTACGCTCTGTACTGTATCATAAGTGTTTTCTTGGTATCTCGCAAAAAAGTTAGAAGCCCAATTCTCATCTCCACCAATACTGTACCATCCCTTTAAGTCTGGGGTAAGCTTGTCAACACTGACACATGCACATCTTGCCATTAGCGTGTAGCTACAGGTTGCCCAATGAAAACATAATGATATGACACATACGTTTAGGTGCAAGTTTATGTTACACAGTGTCGAACATATTGATCTTTTTTTCTGCCACATGACACTAATCATATTGGTTGAACTCTTCACCTTTTTTTAACAACAGGTATTCTGTTTATTTATATTCTGGCTTTGAGATCCTGTTTCAGTTAGGGAAATTTTGGGGTACAGTACCAAGCTTCTGTTATATTGTATGCACAAAACTAATTTTCTGGTCTTATGGAAAGATGTTCATCCACATTAGCCCCTTGAAAGCAAGGGCAGTAATGACAGGCTAGACTTCAGTCTATGGGAGGAATCTTCCTGGAAGAAACTGTTGACTGGTTACAAGCACATTTTTTTTTTTTTTTAAATGTAGGAACGATATCTACAGACCTTATAGGAGCAGTCTGAATTCTTCAGCAATGTGCTATACACTTCATGGAGTATTTGATCTGTAGATACAATTTAATGATTTCATTATTATTGAGTTCATTACCAAAATAACTATAATGATATTAACCAATAACAAAACTGTCACAGTAAAAGTATACAGACGTACATTATTGGCCAAGAGGAATAAAGAAGGTAATGCATTTTGTGTCAGGGCCGGGCCTGTGTGTATGATGAAAATATATGCATTCTGTAGGACTTAACCAAAAATCACCTGTTCGTGTTCGTGATTCAGGTGAACACTGTCACCTATGGCAAAGCATTCCTGCTTCTACTCTTCCCTTTCCGTGAAGGAACATGGAAGGGACAAAGGGGGATACAAAATTATGAAGCTACAACATGACTATTACCTGATATTTTTCCTTTGCACACAGGGACCAGAGTTCATGAACAGAATACATGTATGTCTTTATACGACTGTGGAGTATCGGCTCAAAGCAACATACTTCTGTTATGTGTGTATTTATAGAGCCAGTAAACACTTTCAGGATGCCGTTGTGTTCCATGTCAAACAGATGGTCAGATTTCATTTGCCAGACTCTCCTCTCAATTCTGGGTAGAGTGATCCTATGGTTCGCATTTATCAGCTACAAAGTGTGCAACCTTATCGCTAGGTAGGAGATGGCATAAGGTTACAATCCCCTGTGTGTGCTTGCTGCTCCCACTGAATAGCACAGAGCTGCAAAACCTGAGGAGTCTGAATGGCACATACTTATAAAAAATACGTACTTTGAGAGAGGAAAAAGTAGTAAGAAAAGATCAATTCATAGCAAAGAGGCTGAGCAAACAAAGGTTACTCTGCTATATTTTTCCAAGCTCCTCTAGGGCAATATTTTTTCTTCAGCTTTAATTGTACTAAAGATGCTATCATACAGTCACCCTTGTGATAGCTAAAGATGTGACTGTAGGAAATACTGTGGGATGTCCACAGCTGCTACCGTGGGGTCGAGTTAGCACCTTACGTCTACAGTTTGTTGACATGTAGGTCAACTTTTGTGAAGGTCAAAGGCTTTCCGGCTTCCGCTCAAATGATTCAGTTCCTGTAAGATGTGCCGTGAGTTAAGGTGTGTAACGCCACACCATGTTCAAGAAGGCTTCAAGAGATAGAGTGATATCCAATGAAAAGGATTATAAAGGTTTCATGAAAGCAGGACATGAGATGATAAAGAGGTAGAGAATTTTACATTTTCAAATGTTTCACCACATATCTTGGAATTGCAAAGAGCGATGTTTTCATCACCTCTCAACTCTCCAGTTGGCTTATATTGACAAAACAAAAGAAATGTTATCAAAATCTTAGTTTTGGTGCAATATAGCAAATGCAATGTCGTTTCCTCTAGAAAGCATTGTTGCTTATTGTGAATTGGACTCAAAACCACAATGGTTTGATTCTCTCTATTCAATGCAGCTTCCCCATGTTTCTTGCTGTTTAGTCCTTGCTACATCTTCGATCATTTGTGTGCCGCTGTATGTGTGGGTGTTTGCTTCTTTGTGCACCCATTATTATACTTTTTGTGTGTTTATTTGTATTTCAAATTAATGGAGCAGCCCACATCTCTACAATCTTGTCTTTTCCAATTAATACAATAATTTTGTTGAAGTAGTTTGACATTATATGCACATGCATATCTTTTTTTTTCTGCTGTTTTCAAATGTAGGCCTATATGTTCATATTGTATTAAATCAACTTTTTATTTTATTCTAATGAATGTATGATATTGGAAATCAAATTTGATTTGAATTGATTTGAACTGATACAAAGGATACACTAAATTGATCCTGTTTCAAGAAAGAAACTTTTATTAAGATTTGTATACTGTTTAGTGGGAGACTTGCAACTAACATACATAACTGACATATTTTATGTCCAATTTTGGTGAAATCTCCACCATTTTATTTAGCTAATACATGTCTAACCAGGTTATGATATTTTGTATGTCTTTATTCTGCACTTGATATAAAAAACAGAGTGTGGTTGGAAATGACAAATTCAAGCATTGTCAAGTTTTCCCAAAATTCCCTTAAAAACCACAAGAATCCTCCACATGGCCACAGTTTAGTCCAAGAGGTAAAAAGTGCTGAAATTACACAGCAAATCATGACAATCCCCTTGATTTTCCACAATTCTCAACACTCCATTTGCATCAACACTTTTGCTGTAATTTCAGCAAAACTTGGTAAGTGCATCTCGGAGGGTACTTACTTCTGGAGTACTGATATCAGCAGAACAAGTTTTGCTGTAATTACAGCAAATCTCTTGGACCGTTGCAGATGCACAGTGAACACCATGCAGGTGGGGGTTTTTCCTTGCACACTTTTTTTTTTTGGTCATTTATGTGTTGAAAATAATTGCATTTGGAACAGACTCCTGAATGTATTAAAAGAGACTTAAAGGAAACCAAAACCCAACAAGAAATGTGGATTGAGTGAAAGCAGCAACACTTGTCGAACACATCAGTGAAAGTTTGAGGAAAATCAGAAAATCTGGTGCGAGTGATGAGTTTTTAAAATTGTTGGTGTTGGAACCCCTGGATGAGGAGACTACTAAAGGATATGATGTCATGCGTGGACAACAATATGAAGAAACTGTAAAGGGAATTCCACAAAAAGTCATTTCTCATGAAAATTACTTATTCTATCAACTTGATACTGATATACTAAAGCATGTATATACATTATATTAAGGGTAGTAATTATTCTCCCCTGCTTCCTGAAAGCGTTTAGTCAAGTGCTCTTTCATTATGCTAGAAAAGTGAGTTTTTGTGTAATTCCCTATATTTTCTTTATAGTTGTCCACACATGACATCATAGCCTCAAGTAGACTCCTCATCCAGCGGTTCCAACACCATGTTCTCAAAGGTCTATAGGTCACATATTTATATGTATTTATATTCCAGATGATCACAACTAATGCACATGATCAGCAAGATAGTGTGTCCACTAGATGTTATGGGACCACTACTTTAATTCCATATCAGATCTGCCAGTAGTCATGTCGCCAAGTCACAACCAGCACCTTTTTGGATTCTAACACTCAATTCCAGAATTCAACAGAAATTTCAAACCTTTGCATTTGGAAATTCTTTACAAATTTTTACTGTCAGTCTTATGAAAGTATCATTCCAGTATCATCCAGTAAAACACCATTAGCCATGGTTCCTCTAAAGTCCCATCCTGCTCTTGACACCATTGTACCAACTGTTCATGCTCATTCTGTGTGAATGAGATGAACTGTACAACTGACGGCTTCCATGTCACCATGATATCTTCTTCGTCAGCAATACAGTATTGCCATAGTATGCTGGTTAATTGATGAGTAGCAATACGTCTTGTGGAGTGGCATACATCTCAAAGAAAACGAAGTATACAGATTTCCATATCTGCTAACGCAGGCATGAGGTAGCGCCACATTATTAGTTAACCAGTACTTCACTGTCAATTTTGGCAGGCCAGAATGAGGTATTTTCTCCAGTAAATTTGTCTTCAAAGTCACAACTCCACATAACCAATACTCTGTACTTGTATCTATATGTGGGAACAGGATTGTACTACAAAGTGTAGTCTGCCCAGTTTGGCTGCTATGCATTTGACTACATCAACTTGCACAGTCTACATCCAAGTTCAAGTAGAAAGGCCTACTGTGTAGTTACACAGGGATTAGCTCCTCCACAAACAATCCCTATAAGGATGCAAACATTTTCCTGTTGAAGCAACTACACCTAAAATGCAAGGCCTGGCCTCAGCTAATCCAAACAGTCAACACGTACTTCATAATATGTTGGATAGGCCTACATGTATTAAAAGTGTATGTGAAAAGTGTAGTTACAGTGAAGGCCGGGTACTCTCTTGCATTCTGTGTTGTGTGTGTTTTATAATGAGCAGGGAGGTGAGGCATGTGTCTCACCTGCCTTGTGCAAGAGGACAATATTAGTTTCCAACTATATCACCCTAAAGTGTTACTTAAATAATATATGAAAAATATACAAAAGAATAATAAATGCTCCTTGAAACTTTGTTGTTGTCCAAGTAAATGATAGAATAGAACATTTCTAAACAGCTCCGAAAATCTGTTGAAAATTGTGTTTACCGGTATTTGTAGCATTTCTAAACTAAGTTTAACAAAATTACCTTGGACATACAAAACTATTCTTTATAGCATTTTTGTTGGTCTATGTTGCACACACTGTACACTAATGTGAAAACTTCAGCTATAAAATGCAACTTTCAATAGAAAAGTAGGGCTGCTATCTTTTCTAACCAATGATAAGCTATTCAGATGAACAACAGCATAGATGCCAAGTTCAAAAAAATTTCATGAGTGAGATTTTCATGACTCAGCATCTCGGGGAGCATGCATGTGCATGAGCAAGGGAGCAAAGTGACTGAACAAGGGGAGGATGTTGAAGGAGGGTGTCTGCCCTCCCACGGTAGGGAGCTTTTTCAATTTTTAGCTGGTCCATACTTAAGTGAATATTTCTTACTTATTTTGAAATACAAAAGGTAAATATGCCTTCAATTGCAGCTCTCACTTTAATCCTTTAAGCTATGCTCCCAATGTGTGAGAAACATGGGTGTCATGCGTGAGATTGTGAGACAGACCCGAAATGCTTGAGTCTCACTCACACTGCGTGAGACTTGGTAGCTCTGCAACAGCAAAGTTTCAATGAGCATTCATTATTTGATTTTCATATGTATCTGCGTGTGTTACGCCAAAATTTTTATTCTATCGGCAAAAATTTTACTACATTGCTTCTTTGAAGCAATTTTGGGACAAAGTTATCTCTCATTCAAGTGTTCTACAAAAAGTTTGTATGATATTGGGGTATATAATGCATTGTGGAAAATAAAGGGACATCCCTGTAGTACTAGTGTTTACTGTGAAAGTGCCCATATAGATTTGGCTCAAAAAATATCAAGAGAACATGTCTTTAAAGGGATAGTACAGTTTTGGTGGAGGTGAGAATTGGGCTTTTAAATTTTTGCGAGATACCAAGAAAACACTTATGAAATAGTACAGAGCATACCATTTTAAGAGGAATTCAAAGTTTACTTGATGGAAATCGGGTTTGGAATGACGGAAACATCCAAAAACAAGGTAAAACAAAGCGATCGTGTGAAAGTGTGGGTCCCACACTTTATTAGAATCGCTCTTTTTGGATATCTCAGCTATTTCAAAACCAATTTTCATCAAATAAACGTTGAATTCCTCATAAAATTACATGCTCTTTCATATTTCATTAGAGGTTTTTCATTATCTCACCAAAAAATGTTAGAAATCTGAAGTTAGGTCTCAACCGAAACTGTACAATCCCTTTAAGCTTGTCTTGTATCAAAATAATTAGTTGATATACTATTGGTACATATACATGTATGTATAATTCCCTCCAAACTATACCAAACTAAGGCCTGCTGTCAATGATGACAAGATGTAAAAACGTGCTGACCTGAGTACATACACAGGTATATAATGAGAAAACATGACTTAAGATGATTACATAGCTTGAAATTTATATTGCTTGATCATCATTAGTGTGGTCATGGATAATATTCCTCATTAATATCTGACAGCTTACCTTAGCACCAACCATATCATAATTATGGTCATTTTCTTGCAAATGTCATGGTAGTAAAGATAAACACATATTTTTTTCATAGACTCTTCACTGGGAATAGTCTTTTACTGTGAGAAATATGAGTCTAAACTACAGTTGTACATTAAGCAAATATCTACGGGCTCTTATTTCTACATCATAAACATTCTTTCCTGATTGGTTTGACTGCATTTCAGTTGTTACATAAGATTTCAATCATCTCTAGCGATAATAATAATATTCCACAATGAGGTGAATGACATATGTGTGCACGCTACATTTTGCACTGTTGCCTTCTAATGGACTGGTTTGTGAAGCAATCATACCAGATGCCTGTACTTTTGATGGCTACATGTATAGCTACTCCATGAATATGCTGTTTTCATTTTCTTTGTACATCAGTCTTAGCAAGTACAGTCAGGTTCATTCTGTGCAGTTTAAGCCAAGACCAAACAAACTTGCCAACTTCAAGGACAATAGCTGAGGCAGGAGGGAAGTTTGATTTAACCCTGATTGTGCAAACACCAGTCTCCTGCCATATAGATGTACAGTGTATATTCAGCTCTCTTTCATTAGCTCATGGAACAAGACCAAACTTTCTGGAATGCTTCATATAGTACTGAACGTGCTATGTGGGGAGGTATTTGGCTGCTGTCTGCTCAAACTGCAAAGGCCCATCAGGTGAGACCACAGTAATAGTGAATGATAAATGTGTAATTGCTTTTATCAGTGTCAGGCAACAGTATTTCTATCTGAATGAAGCAAGAATGTTCATGTTGTTAGCTGACATTTTACTTTTTGCATACCTCTTTGAACTAGTTTTGTTGCATGCAGAATCACACACATTGTATTGTACCTTGTTACCTCCACCAAAGTGGGAGGTTATGTTTTCATTATCGTTGGTTTGTTTGTCCGTGTGATATTTTGGCAGGTACATGTAGGGTCAATGAACTTGGGAGTTCAGGCTACGCATATTTGAGGTTTGCATGCGTGCACTAAAGTGCGTGCTCTAGTTTCTGCTAGGGCAAGGTGCACCTTGCTTCTGAAGGTTTAAGACGTTACAAAAGCTTCTATATCGTGAAATCGGGCGACTTTCAGCATACTATAAACACTTGAACAGCATGCTATAAGTATGTATGGGTGGAAATCGGGGGCCCGTTGCATAAAAGTTACTATGGTGATAACTTTGCCATCCAATGGTAACCACCATGGCAACAATACTCAACAGCCAATCACAATCAAGAATTCCATGGAAGTTACCATTGTATGGCAAAGTTATCATCATTGTAACTTTTATGCAACAAACCCCAGTTATCTCTATGGAAGAACAAGATCAGTGATGGAAAAGGGCTGCATGCTTGGTGGAGGTCTGCGCTCTCAGAGTGCTTCTCTAGTTAAATTTGTTATTGAATTACAATGTAATGTGTTCATATCCATTCAATTTCCAGGTTGAGTAACGAACTTCTATGAATTTTTGAATGATTTGGAAATATATAGTGTGCACAAGCCTCAATGATGGAGCGTATCACTTTCAGCACCAACATGAAGTTAGATTATATTTGTCTCCTAGACTCAGTTTTTCTTCATTCAAAAGTTTTTTTTTTTTTTTTGGGGGGGGGGGTGAATTCAAATCGATTAAATGGATAATAATGAAGATCTGCATTTCCAATGCATTGATAACGAGTGCTACTGTATTCTATTACACAGAAATATAGTTGAAATGTAGTTTGAAAAAAGAGTACAATTTATTTAGCATAACATTGATTTTTTTTTTCCTGTTGTTGTCAAAATGAGATGAAAAATATGGAATGAATGGCATTTTAATCCTATTCCCACCGGGGGGAGGCATTTTGCCCCCCCCCCCCCTTGACGTTTCGCATGATCATTCCGCAACGCATGATGCTCTCACTGCAACATTTTATAACTTTTTACTTTCAAGTATCACATAACTTTTGAGACCAAATTTGTCGCTCTCGGACATACCGTTTTGAAGCCACCCTGTACGCTCCTTTGAAAAATATTTGTTGATCCAAAAATTGCTCTAAAACATGATTTTGTGTACAAATCCAATGTAGATTGTGTTTTTGCATTTAATTCATACAAAAATAAATATTTTTACTTCAATGGCTGACAAAACTTAATTTTAGGCTGATAATGCTTTAAAAAGTTTCTGCAACAAATTTTGACAAAAAACAACAAAGAAATATATAAGACATTCAATAAACAATAACATTCGAAAGAAGTAATTGTTAAGCCAAAATTTTTGCTTCAATATTATTGTTAAGGATATTGAAAATAGTATGTTTGAACACCTAACATTTTTTTATTTGTGTGCAAAAAAAAATTGCATGAATTAGCATTTATTAATATAAGATGCATGAATCAAAATGTGAAAAATCAAACTATACAGTCTTGTAGATTACATTGGCCTCTACCTTAGTGCAAATTTTTTCGAGGATCACGTGATCCACAACTGAGATCTGAAGTGGGGCCAAAAAGTCCCCCCCCCCCCCCCCGATGGTTTTAAGTCCCTCAAAAAACCAGGCTGGTGTAGGGTTAAAGTTCTTGAACAGTCAATAATGAATATGCAAACAATGAAGTGATGTTGCCATTATACCCTCTCAACTTGCCATACAATTCAAATTTTGAATTTTCAGTTATTCATTCAAAGGCAAACATGCATCAGTCTCAAATCCTGATATATCGACCTGATCATTGAAGTTATTTAACCAGGAATAACATCACTTCAATAACAGAAAATTGAATCTTATCATTTCTTTGGACATGATCAATAGAGAATTGTAAGGTTATGACAACATCAGCTCACTCATTTGCATATTCATGTCAAATACATGTATGAAAATGCATTAAAACTGTTCTGCAGTCAACAGTACTGCTTTCAAATGTTTGAAAACTGTTCTGCAAAAATTAGCAAAACTTCACAATTTCATAACTCCCCTATTTCACTACTTATCCAATTCTGATAAAAAATTCTCACTGTTGTCCTCCCAAGTTTTTACTCTTATCATACTATACAGGCTGATTTTACTGAGCATGTGAACCATTTGCAAAGGATGTAAATGTCAAAAAATGGCAAAGTCCAACATTCTGAAATTTTCACTTTCATTTTTTATTTGTTGCGACAATGGCACTGAAAATAATTCTCATCACGAGTAACACACAGCTAAACATTTGTAAGTAGAAAAGCACTCTGAGAGTGCAGACCTCCATCAAGCAGCTACTTTCCACCGTGATCTTGCTCTTCCACAGAGATCAGTGATTTCCGTCCACTGAAAAATCGCCCGATTTCACAATATAGAAGCTTTTGTAACGTCGTAAACCCTCAGATGCGCAACGCGCCTTGCCCTAGCAGAGATCAGAGTGCGCACTTAAGTGCCTGCATGCAAACCTCAAATACGCGCAGCCCTGAACTCCCAAGTTCATTGACCCGGCCTTCCTGCCAAAATATCAAAAATCCTTTATAAATTCTCCCCAAAATTCTTGGATCACTACAAAAAGTTAATCGTTTATTACTTGTGTCGTTCTCAACCTTTCCTGCAAGTTAATCCGTTAATCCCAATCCCAATATGTTAACTACTTTTTGAGTTATTTTGCGCATGGACAAACCAACTACGTAACAAACAAACCAACGGTAATGAAAACATAACCTCCTCCCGTGGCGGAGGTAATAATGCCTCAAAAGGTATGCGAATAATTTGCAGATATTTTGTGAATGATCAGAAAAACGTCACAGATTTTGCTATTAACATACGCAAGATATTCTAAAAAACTGTTGTGTTCCATATGGAAGTTCACAAAAATTTCCAGAGCATTATGCACGTCTTGTGGAAGTTATATATGTACACATATGACAAGGCTTTAACACCCTTTTTCAGAGCAAATTATGAGCAGATCACAAACAAATGTGCAAGTGCACAAGAAATTGTCCTATTTTTTTTGTTTTATTTTAAATCAAAAACTAAAATTGGACACCCACAAATATTTCACAACACTTTCAATCCCCTGCTTAGGTTTTGCAATCATTTGGAAACTATTAAAAATGTGAATGTTGAAGTTTGCTAGTTTTTCATCCACATCCTTTGCCAGGTTTACAAGCTCTAAAATCAGCTTGAACCTGGAATGGAATTCCTGCTTAATAGCAAATGTTACAAAACAGTGTAACAAGGCACCAATATGTGATATGTGGTAGACTTACCATTATTGTGTAGGACTTAAAGATTTGAATAGAAATAATATTGTAATTAATTAAGGGTACTTGTAGAAAAATTCTTGTACAATTAGGAATCTAAGGAGCAAGCATTTTGTATTTTGTTTGTTTACCACTTTGTCTCTGGCATTAGAGCAATGTTAAGCTTTAAGGGAAGAAAATGAAAATGAAAATTAATGTAAAAATATGTTGCAGTACATTATTGTAAGCTTTACTGTACAGAGCAGCACACTGTTGCTTTGTGAAAGAATACATGTTGCAGTTTTTGCAGAACTCTCCTCCGTACAAATTTTAACTCTTCTCATTTGTTCATTTCATTTCTAGGGTATCAGTTTGATGGATTCCAGCTTCACACAACATCACCAACAAGCAGCATCAGTCCAAAGTTAGATGTAAATCCAGGAGATAATGGTCGCACCTTCAAGTATCTGGTACTAGTAGTTTAACAGATGCATCAGTTATCACAGAATGCATACTAGTGTGCCACATGATTTAGGGTAGTACAGATCATTATAACATAAGAGTAAAAAAATCTATATGGACATATGGGTTGAGTGAATGCAGCAAAATAAGATATTTCAATTTAAGTAGAACATATCAGTGAGAGTTAGAGGAAAATCGGACAATCCGTTCAAAAGTTATGAATTTTGAAGTTTCTGCTCAGCCACAGCTGGATGAAAAAACGATAGCTTGTGATGTCTCATGTGTACAATGATATAAAGAAAGAATAAAGAAAATTCAACATATTCCCATTTTTCTCGCATAACACAAGAACACTCAACTTCTCTCTTTCAGAAGACAGGGGGAATAATAGTACCCTTAACATACTTCAGTAACAGGTCGATTAAAAGCGCACTTTATTCAAAAAGTCAAGTTTTGTGAAAATCTTTTTTATTTTCCTTCAGTCGTTGTATGCAAGTGACATCATATACCAACACTGTAGCAGTACACATCCAGCAGTGACTGCGCAGATACTTAAAAATTTTTAGAACTTTTAAATGGATTGTCTGATTTTCCTCAAACTTTGTGTTCTACTAATACTGCTGCATTCTCTCAATCCTTATGTACATGAAGGTGGACTTGTCCTTAATATTTGCCTTATCACAGAATGACACAAAGTGTGATTTATAAATCCAAGGAGGTTAAAAAGAATGGAGTCACAACCATCTTATATCCTTTGCCAGATGTTCGATGCTGCCACTCAAAAATATTTAAAGCATGTGCCAAACTGGGTTTGCCGCACAGTTTGGAATACAATGGACTTGTGTCTCATTAGGCATTTTCACATCAGCCCGATAAAAATCCAAGCTCGAGATATTTTTCGCAGAAAATAGTCAGCAAATAGCGCGCTATTTCGAAACATCGGGCTGATGTGAAAACGCCTATTGTATCACCAGCCACTCTCTGGGGAAGGTGTGTACATCTTTGTGATGGTAATTACTTTTTGCTATCCCTTCTTATTAAAGACAGGTGATATAATTATGATGGTTAAGACACAGGGATGCGCAAATAGAAATTCAAAAAAAAAAAAGGAAATAAAGATGAAAATTACCAGCCTGCACAAGTGTCATCGAAACCAGACATAAAACTTTTTGTGAACATGAAACAGCGATTTCTAACGCCATGCCCTAAATCCTATTACACTGTACTTGGTCTCGTATTATGAAGAGTTAGAATTGATTACAAAATTGACTTCTATCATAGAAGTCTGTGGCAGCAATTTAAAATCAATTATATCTTTTGATTAAACAGGGTCCTAGACTATTTTGAACCATGGAGATACAAAGGTAGATGTACAAGACACCGTTTTTGTTAGTATCGCATAATGCGTTGCCATGGCAACGGCAAATTTTCGTTAAAAATTATTGATTGAACTACTCTCATTTTTTGAGCAATTAACCTCAAAAGTGGCATGTGTAACTCCTATCAAAAGAAGATGTGCAAGACACTTTCTTCATTGGTATCGCCTGGTGCATTGCCATGACAACAGCAAATTAAAAAAAAAATTACAGAATGTTGTGGATGGAACTACTCTTTCATTTTTTGAGTAATTGACCCCAAATTTGGCATGTATGACCACTTTCAAAGGAAGATGTGCAAACGCTTTTTGTTAGTGTTGCATAATGCATTGCCATGGCAACAGCAAATTTTGACAAAATCTTATACATTGTGGTTGATCAAACTACTTTATCAGTTTTACAGCAATTCAGTTCAAATTTGGGATATAAGATGCCGTCAATGTACGGTGTAGTTGTGCAAGATGCCATTTATGTATGTGTGAACAAATATGTTGCCATGGCAACAGCAGTTTTTTGTACCAATCATACAAAAAAAGTGGATTAATCTAACTCCCTGTGTTTTTGGAGTACTTGATTTGAATTTTGGCACATATGTGACGACTACTGTGTAGAAGTGCAGAACACATCTTCTATCTAGACGTTTATCAATATGTTGCCTTGGTAACAGCATTTTTTCACTAAAAAGCATACCTTTATATGCTTTTTAGCTAATTCCCTAAATCTTTGAGCATTTAGCTTGAAATTTAGCCCATGTGACTGCTATGATGTGAAAACTTTATCTTTGGTTATTGTTGAATGATGCATTGCCATGGTAACAGCATATTTTGAATGAAAATCATCCAAAATTACTGTGGATTCAGTCAACTTCCTCAGTCTTTGAGCACTTGGCTTGAAATTTTGCATATGTGACCACTATAGTACGTAGATATGTAAACTTAATCTTTCATCATTGTTGAGCTATGCGTTGCCATGCTAATATCTTTTCATTAAAAAGCATACAAAAATACTGTGGATTCAGCCAACTCCCTCAATCTTTTAGCATTTAGCTTGAAATTTGGCCCATGTGACCACTATGGTATGTACAAAATGTGGATGTGCAAACTTAATTTTTTGCCATTGTTGAACGATGAATTGCCACGGTAACAGCATATCTTGAATAAAAGTCCTACGAAAATACTGTGGAAACAGTTAACTTCCCTAGTCTTAGAGCATTTAGCTGAAATTTGGCACATGTGACTGCTGTAGTACAAAATGTGCAAATTTAATCTTTTGTCATTGTTGAACTATGCATTACTATGGTAACAATTTGTTCCCCTATAAAGCGTACAAAATATTGTGGATTCAGCTTACTCCTTCAGTCTTTGAGCATTTAGATTGAAATTTGGCACATGTGACTGCCATGCTACACAGATGTGCAAACTCAATCTTTGGTCATTGTTGAACAATGTCATGCCAATGGTAACACCATGATATTTTCAATGGAAATCACGCAAAAATACTGTGGAAACCTCCCTGAGTCTTGAATATTAAGGTTGAAATTTGACACATGTGACCGCTATGTGGTGTAGATGTGTGAACTTACAGGTGTTTTAAAGGTGAGTAAAATAATATTTCTACAGGGTCATTGGCACCTCCACGCCTTCAATCGTCCCTGATGTTGGGGACTTAATAATTTCATGAAATTTTACATGCAAAAATAGATAAATAAATGAATAAAATGAATACAAACACTTAAAATATGAGAAAGAGCAAACAAACCATTTGCAAAGCTCATCAAATATTGTTGAAAGAAAAAAGAAATGTATCCATTTTCTTCCATTTTGATTTATTTTTGAGTGGGTCCCTTTTGTGTTTTACTGTTTTTTCTATAAGTTTGTTGAATAAGCCTCATAATCATGTGAAAGTATAAAAACAGCTATTTATCTCTATTTAGAAAGACTTACCACCTTTCTGAGAAGGAAACTTTTGTGAGGTCATTTTTTGTTTTGTTTTATGTGTTCAATCAATCAATGGGAGCAGTTTTATAAAATTTTTACAATTATTATTCATAAGGCCTGACTGTTAGTCAATGAAGCTATTTAAAAGTAAACAATATGACAAAATCATTTTGAATGAAATTGTATATGTCTTTTATTTATCCTAAGTTTGTATCATCTGAGCAATTCATATCCAAGATGCCATAATGATTGTAGTGTTTTTGAAATGATGAGAAAGCACATGCAGCATCCTAGTATTTGGCATGAGTTCTGCCTGTAAATGTACATATGTATATTGCCTAGATTTAACAAAGCTGTCAGTATTCTTCTTTTCTGATAAAGCATTTTTCTTTTTCTTGTATGAATTCCCATGCGTATTACAAACGCTACATATCAAGTACCAAACTGTAACACCCCCCCCCCCCCCCCCCCCCCCCCCCCCCCAAAAAAAAATGGAAATAAAGAAATGTATTTCAACGATAAACACAAATCTCACTATATCATTTATAATTATTTGGTATCTGTTGATAGATGTACATGTACTGAGCTATGCTTTGTGGTGTAAAGAGGAAATAGAATGAAAGAAAAAAAAAATGAGTTGATGAGTGACTTGTCTTACTTCTGTCAGCTATATCATGGAGAATGAAAGCCTAAACATGTTTGAAATCCATCATATGAGACAAAGTCATCGCATTTAGTTGACAATAAGGCTAGGATTTACATACTAATATTGTCAATTTCAACAAACCATGACATATGCATAAAAAAAAAATCATAAACATGATTAGGTCCTACAATATGCACTCCAGCATCTTTCCAAAGGCCTATATAATTTTGCTGAAATTACAGCAAAATTTGGTCTGCATGACCTGCACATACATCATGTTTCCTGAGCATGTGTGATGGTCCAAGAGATTTGCTGTAATTACAGCAAAACTTGTTCTGCTGATATCAGTACTCCAGAAGTATAGTACCCTCCTAGATGCACTCACCAAGTTTTGCTGAAATTGCAGCAAAACTGATGATGCAAGTGAATTGTTGAGAATTGTGGAAAATCAAGGGGATTGTCATGTTTTGCTGTGTAATTTCAGCACTTTTCACCTCTTGGACTAACCTGTAGCCATGTGGAGGATTCATGTGGTTTTTAAGGGAATTTTGGGAAAACTTGACAATGCTTGAATTTGTCATTTCCAACCACACTCTGTTAAAATTACATATAGCACCAGAAGTGAAATAGAGTTTGGTTTGAACAATCTCTTTTGATGAAATCGTTCTTGTTTTTATTTTGTTTCAAAGGCCCCTTTTTAGTCAAATCTAATTATATATTCCATTAATTTCCCATTCATCAAGTTTTTCATTTCTTCCAGGATATACATGTGTTTATTTTCCATGAAAATGAGGCCATTGGAACAAGCTTGCTTCTTTATTTGGAATGGTCACATCCCAGCCATTGCTCACTGTAACTGTGAAGGATGTGATACCGCAATACATACCAAGTTACATCCATACAGGAAGTTCGTATCCGGCAGCATTTTAAAAACTTTGTCAGGGATATCAACTTAGACACTTAAGATAATGAATTTCTGAGGTGGTCGGTGGGAGGATATGAATCCGTGGCAAGAAATGAATACAAGCTGTAATCCATCTTCTCAACATTTCACTTTTTGTGTTCTGAGCTACTGAAAAAGTGAAAACAGGAAGCAGAGCTCCAAGGGTTTGTAGGTGGTACGGTAGCACCGATACTTCCTGTCTTAGTCTGCAACATGGCCTGGATTTAAAGTTAAAATCTTACCCCCGTGTTAAAGTAATTTTCAATGAATTCTGCATTAGAATCACACAAACAGAATAGTAAAAGTTTTCTTCAAATCAGACTAAAAGTGAAGATTTAATCTTCAAAATGTAATGAATAATAATATCCTCTCATTTGTTCCACTATGATAAAACTTACTCTGTTCTCTTTTAAAGACACCCAGTCGCGAGGATACATGGACATATTTCAGCCGCGGGCGGCAGCACGTAAACTCGCTTCCGAAGTTGCTACGAAGCGAAGTGTGTGTGTGCGCAAGACATCCCTAAAGCAATGTATCGCGCTATAGTATCTCGATTGCTCGCGATCGCTTGCTGAGCGCGGGACAGTACGTTTTGTGTAATGTGAGTGATGTTCGCATGAGCTAGTAGCTAGCTGCGTATACTTCGTACGACTACGCATTCTCTTCATCGCATCGTCGATCGTCGTCACTCGTCAACTATACTGTAATCATCAGATCAGATCAGATTAGTGAGTGCAGACCACATTATAATAGATAGGGTGGCCATCATGGACGATGACACATCGTCATGGGTAGCGGATATTACCGCCGAGTTGTCTATTCTGAACGCGGACGATTGGGTCGGAGACCCTGCCTGTATCATGTACTTGCCCTGGCGTGTGTACATAAATTCAGGACGGGGAAGCGACTGTGCCCGTGCAGGGCCAACGGCCAACGGCCACAGTTGCACTGCACATTTATGCAGTATTTTTGCGCTCTTCATTGTTTTACTATGAAGAAGGTGAGCGTTGTATCACCTGCCTGGAATATGTAAGAAGCAATGCCGAAACCCTTTCATTTGACTAGGTAAACTCACAGTTATAGTTCTGTCAGCTTAGCCTGGTGTGAATAATCTTTAAAAAAAAAGACACACACACACACAAAGTGAACATTAAAACTCATAGATAAGTACATGACAAATAAGATGTAATGCCTTCTTCAGACAGGAGCATAAAGAAATTATTGTCTATCTCCCTCTTACACAAACAAACAGAACACTATTGTCTCAACAATACAGTGTGAAGGATAACCATTATAAATAAACCTATCACAGGTATCAGTATTTGAGGTTATGTGTGAAAAATGCCCTACAAATTAATGAAAATCGCGGACAGTAGACCTTTGTCCATAGTCAACTCAGTGTAACATCGCAAAGCCATTGTAATGGGTTAGCTTTCTACCAAACACTGATTAAAATACCAATCAGAGGCGTACCTTTGATCAACAAATAAGGGATGTGCCACGGATACCAATTAATCGTACTTGATGAAGCTCATACCTGTACATATTAGCATGTTACAAACTGATAGGTTCATATTGCCCCTTGACCTATTATATGACCAATATCTGTATTAGAATTAAAACAATGGATTCTTATGAACTGTTGTTCATCAACAACTTCCACAACAAATCAACATCCCTATTAGACACTCCTATATGAAGATGTGAAGGTAAATAAAACTGTAACTTTCACGTACAAGGGTATTGTACGTACACTACTGTAACTCTGTAGTTACTACACCGTACCACTGACCTGACACTGTCGGTGTAACCAAACTTTAACGAATTTCAACTGTAAAGGATCAATTTTTTTTTCTTCAGAATTTACATTTCAACATACTTGTAGAAATTCACATGAAAAGATGTACACTTCACTGGATCACTTGAATTTGGTTTCAAATTATTGGACCAAATGCATTGGAAGTTTGACTATAAATGCAACATAGATGCCTGAAACTTTTGCCAAGCTTATGAAAATTACAATCTTTATCAAAATTCCTTAACCAAACTTAAAATGTAGGGCCCCTAAATATGATGAAAGAGGAGACTTTGCTATAAAGTTAAATCAATGGGGACAAACAGTATTTGAATCGCAGCCATGAAATCTGGCTATGCAAATTTAACCTGGATTGTTGACGCTAGCTGCTCAGGAAAGTGACCTCTCTGTATCTATCTAGATTCTACATTTGCACATGAAATACTTTAAATTCTCAATACTGTGATGACAAAAAACTTACCACTACTTGCGATTCCCTGACTAATGACATTTGCTGCCTACTGCTGGGTCAGTTTTTAAGAAGCGATAAACTGACCCAGCAAATGTCATTTCGATTACGGCGTTATCATAATTTGACATAAATGAGAACTTAGAGAAGTTTTTCGCGGAATTATACATAGAAAAATAGGCCTACTTGTCGATGAAACGCAAAGGCCCTAGCAGTTAAAGATAGATTAGAAAAAGTCATTCCACTTCAATCATTGATTCTTGTAATAGACTTCTGACGTTACTTACACATCATCTGGATCTGGATTCCTTGAAGTTGTTGGCTTGGTCAGCTGGGGTTGCTTGATTGGCGTAAGCCGTGGCATTACAATTCCACCGTGCATGCCGTAACACGAATTTGCACATTCTAAATTCCTGCAAAACTGTTCATGCAACTCCAGCAAGTGGAGAGCAAATTTTTCATCGGCACGCTGACGCTGAACCTTCCCCCTCTGCCACTGGTCTCTTACTTGTCCTAAGCAGGGAGGTGAGAGGAAACCTCCCTGTCCTAAGCATGCTAAGAGAACACGTCTCTCTGCGTTCTCCACTCGTCGATAGCGTCAAACAAGTAGATACGTTTTACTCGAGTTGGACGGCTGTTTTGATCTCCATTGTGAGGTTTCATTACTAAACCAAAGCCAAGGCTAATCCAAAACAGTACACGCATACCACACACATTATTGATATTGACATACCGGTACCGACGACTTTATACCAACTTTGTTATGTTCCGATCCGGCCCAACATACTGTAACACAGCTGATGCAGCAGACAATTGCCAATGAGATCAAAACAACCCGCCATATGGCCATGAGCATTGCAACTTGCTATACATGAAGTTTAGAGTTTTAATATTTCTTCATCAAAGCATATTTATAAATACCAAATATTAAACAACGTAATATATGAATGATTTAAAATATTGTTATATAATATTTTCAGACATTTTAAAATATTATTGCTTAGATTGCTGAAATTGGCACCATAGTGCAAATAAACAGAGACTGCAGCCAGATACGTACGTACGTACACCACACAACTCTACTGTTGTGTCGCGACGGGGACCCGTAGGAGAGATTTTCATGCACATGGCTGTTGTGCGGTTTTGTGCGTGCACCCATTCGGCCCCATTCGGTAGGTATTCGGGCGTCCATGTTGAAATTACAGTGGACGGCTCGCACGGCTCTCGTGCCCCATCTGGTTTTCGCTGGTGCGCTGCGTAGCGTCGTGTTCGGCATTCGGTACGTACGGGGGTACAATAACGGGAGGAGCAGCTTGTCGTGCTTTTCTACTGAGCTGCGAATCGCCTGCGACGACCGATTGCCTTTAATTTTACTGTGCTAGTCAACTTCAGTGTGAACTCAAGTTTTGCAAAACTTGATGGCCTGTACTGTTCTTTGAACCAAAGGGAGGAAAATAGGGATTTGGAAGCCAGAGGTGGAATTGGAGCATGTTCCGGTTGAAATAAAGTAGAAACTTGATCTGGCAAGATTTTCCAGTTTGACTGCCTTTCCAATCTATTTCAAGGTGTATTGAAGACTACCTCGGTGTCATCGATATGTGAAATGTAAGAGGTTAGCTTTCTCCAGAGTAAGAATTCCATGAAAGCACTAACATCTTATGCTTCAAAATAATTAACCGGTGTGAAAAGAACCTTCCTTTGACTAAGATATATATTTATGATATGTTAATGATGTAATATTACAGAAATAGGAAAGACTCTAGAATATTCATTATGGTGAAATCATATGAAATTTTATATTGAAATGAATAGAAAGGTAAATTATCTATGAAACCGTCAACTGAAATAGCTAGGTTTGTACTGCAGATTAAAACAGGTGCCTATAGTTTTGTAGTGAAGAATGAAAATATGCACTTCCATTTGAGGACAAATGGAGTAATGATACCTTATGATAGAAAGAAAGGTTACTGGAACAAATATGTAGGTCATGGTATGTTTACGGAGTCCTACATGAATACAGTGGAGTAGTTCAAAGATTGAATGCACAAAAATGAAAACTTGGAGACACAAAGCTTTAAAGGGACTGTACAGTACTGGTTGAGGTGGGGATTCATGTTTTGAACATTCCTAAGTGAGATAATGAGAAACCTCTTGTGAAATATGAAAGAGCATGTAATTTTAAGAAGAATTCAACGTTTATTTGATGAAAATCGGTTTTGAAATGGCTGAAGTATCCAAAAAAAGTGATAATAATAAAAGGCGACATGCTACAACTTTATTAGGATCTCTTTGTTTCACCTTGTTTTTGGATATCTCACCCATTTCAAAACCGATTTTCATCAAATAAACTTTTGATACCCTTTAGAATTGCATGCTCTTTGACATCTCATTGAGTGGTTTCTGAATATCTCACAAAATGTTAAAAGCTAAATCCTCACCTTGACCAGAACTGTACACACCCTTTAATTCCTAGGTGGGGATGATATTCCCAGCATCATCTATTCAATATCCTCTTTGTCTGTGCCACAGTGCCCTGCAGGAAGCAGAATAGCATGCAGAAGAAGAAGGCTCTCGATGATTTCTCTTGTCTGAGACACCTTAAATAAATAGTATAAAATGACTGTAGCAGGGGAGATGAGAGCCTTATTGCGCCTTCAGACATACATGTACTAAGATTATGTTCATATGACATATGTATGGCTGGCACCACGTTTTCAAAAGTTGGGGGGGGGGGCACCACTTCAGACTTCTGGTGCCACTTCTGGGTTTCATCAGCTAACAAGCAAAACAAAAAAGGAAAAAAAAAGGTCTTCAGTGCAACTTTTGCATGGTGCCACTTCTGGGTTTCTTCACCTGACAAGCAAAACAAAAACATAAACATCTTCAGCGCAAAAACAAAGGCCTTACTGCGCTCACACTACAAGGTTTCTTTCTATTTCTTTCTAGTGCCACTTACGCACTTCCGGGGTAAAAAAAAGCGGGGGGAGGGGCCAAGTCGTGACACCTTATGTATTCCTTTGTATGGTAAAAAAAAAAAGTGGGGGGGGGGGGGGAGCCCCCTCGGCCCCCCTGGTTCCGGCGGCCCTGGTATGGATATATGACATATCAATATGACACCAATCATACACAATGTCCCCATATATGGTAATCGTATGGTAATCAGACCTTGCGAACTGTCATGTTTCGTGAGAATCTCATAAATATGTATGGGACTCTTCCTTGCACAGTATGAGCATTGCGCAGACTTTGCACATGCGTTTTTACATTGCTCTGGATTAATGCATTTGGCAGTTTGCAAAAAAAGCCCTTCCTATTGAAATGACGTATGGATCTACAATTGTAAGAGCATTCAGACACAAATATGAATATACAGTTGTATATGTCATATCAATATACAGCCATTCAGACGCATGATAAGATTGTCCTTTATCCGTATGTTGTATACCCATGCAAGAAGTCTCTAGTCTGAAGCCAGGGGCAAGGGGTGATTTGTTTGCCTTGGTAGGGGAGGGGGGGGGGGGGGGAAGGGGTGGGCTTAATTTGAAGACTACAGTAGTTGTAATGCTTATAACTGTATTCCTGTGTATCATGTCTTTTAAAAGTGACTACCACCTGTCCAGACATTATATAGTTGGTTGTCTTTTTTTTTTCTTGTTTTTGCATGCATGGTTAAATGCAGCTCAACCCTGTTGAAAGTTCCTGATAAAGATCAGTGGATAACTAGTCAGTACTACTTAGGAAACATCTCAGTTGTAGCTTAGATTTAATTTCGTTGCTTTGGCGACAAGACCTCGTATCTACAAAATGTCAAATGTTCAGGAGAGCCAAAAAACATGGCGGCCAAAGCACTATAGTGAATGGGAGAGCCTTTCCTTTGACATGCCGTGGCGGCTTCATTTTTGGAGTAAGACAGTTGGGATTTGGACAGGACATCACTTAACCGACTATTTGACCATTAATAAGAAAAAGTCATTTTCACCAAAATTTCAGATACACGGTCTTGTCACCCCAGCGACAATTTGCTCTAAGAAGGCAAAGGGCACTGTTCTTGCTGTGAACAACTGTCTTAACACTCAAATGACATCTTTATGTTTGATCAAAGCATTTAGTAGCCTGGGAACCAAGAGGTATATAACGGCAAAAACTAATATTTGCAAAGAAGAACACCACACAATTTGACCTCCCTTTGTGCATATGACAAGTCATTACATTGAGCATGATAGCTATTTTTGTCAATGAGACCAAAAATCTTTGGCACAGTGGACATTCTAAAAGTAATCACATTTTTTGGCCCCAAACCAGCTGCTCTTGGCATCATCTCTCACAAAACACAAGTGGTCAGAACAGTCAATAGTGGCAGTCACGCTGATGCAAATTAGTGGGAACTAAATCTCGAGATTTGCATTGCAATCCATATCTTATGATTTTTGCCAGTGTGGACATAAAATCATCAATAAATAGCACAATCAACATAGCGATCCAAGTGTTAAAAGATCTTGCAATTGTTTCAGAATTACTTCATTTATTTGAGAAATAGCACTTTAATATTCACAGCGAGTCTCTGAACGCTGGAGCAAGTAATCTCGAGATTTTTTATCCCATTATTTAAAACATGCATCATAACAACACATGAACACAAGGGCAAGGGTTTTTATTTTTTGTAGATTTCAGGTATGTGCAGTTTGGTGGACAAATTGTCAGGATCAGCAATTGGCAGGATATATCTGTCCGTCTGAATCAGCGCAAAAAATCTTGGTGTCTGGATCACGATCAACATCCTGCTACTCCATGTGAATGATACTATAAGATCCCCGCCTTTTGTTTTCTTGTTAGCTGGTCTTGTTGGGGGATGGATTAGAAACTGAACATGTCGGAATATTTTTGTAATCAGTGCAACCTGGAAAGGATGGGCCCATTGACATATGATAGTAACAGTTAAGTCTGGACTGATGTGTATAGCAGAGTCCCCTCCCTTTTATGTGGAGACACATTTAAATATGTTGTGACTAGCTGTCCGCCTCAAGCGATTTCCACCTGTCGATTGAATGCGCAGCTGGTATGCTCTTTCTGCAGAGTGGATTGAAAAAACCAAACAAACCCAAGTCATACATGTATGTAGAGGTTGTGTACACTTACAAAATTATCTCATGACACACTCATAATTGTCAACACATGCTTGTTATACAGTAAATATTCCCAGCTCCCTTATGCAGCAATATTTGATTGTGGACTTGCACAGAGATCTCTTACAATTGCTCATCTAATCCGCTGCAAGCCGACTGACATGATGTTCCCCCAAGTGTTGTGTGGGGGTACATGTAGGAGGCATGGACACACGCCCAAACATTTGCGGCATTCCCCAGTGTGAGTGCACGCTGTCTGGTTAGAAACAGAGGAGTAAGAAGAGAGAGAGAAAAAAAAATGACTCATGTTCCGCTTCATGTTGATGTCATCTGGTTGTTTAATCATGCTCGTGCAGCCAGCGCGCCGTCTGCTGCTGTTCCTGAAATGTTATGGCTGTCGTGCTTCAAAATTCAGCTGGAAAATGCACAAACCCGATGTCAAAATGCCAAGATATTGATGGCCTGTATTACCTCCTCATCGATAGTGTGGATATGTGGGGCTTTCATTGCAGTCTATCAAGATATCTTCTTGTTTCTCCTTGCATGTAGCCTAGACAATTTCATTTTCTACTGAAGTAGCCATAACTTAAATAACAGCTTTTGTTATCAAAAGAAGCCTTACTTTATATGTTTATGTAAGTTATTTATGTATGCATATTTTGATTATATGCAGAGATTGAAACAAAAAAGGATTACTTCAAAAAACTGTGATTCTGTAGGCCCTAGTATATGTCCTGTATTTTGGAGATTCTATTTGTCATGGATAAATTCATATGTTACAATGATTTATAAGCTAGACAACCGACTAAATTAGCTGGGATGTTCATTGCAGAATTACATACCTGGTACAGAAAAAAAAAATAGTCTGAAAATAATCTGTTTATGTACATAGTGTGAAATGCATCATGCATCCATGTGTGCAGTGAAATATAAATGTATGCATTCATGCATACATGTAAGCTTGCATGTCTAGTGGAATGTACTGTATATGCCATATATTTCGCGAGTCGAAATTTTCGCGAATCGGGAATTCCCGACAATTTCACGAGTGGTTAAATTTGCGATCGTGGAGTCCTACTGAACAGAGAAGTGTACACGTGTACGTCACATTCACATCGGGATCAGAGTACTGTAAGTTTGCGAATAGCACCTGACTCAATCAATATTCACAATATTCAAAATTCACGCAAATAAACACCTCATGAAATATTCGCCGTATACAGTATTCCATATACTTAGATACATTGTATATATGGTGGGGTCTTCTTGCTGTTGGTGCTTTAGAAATGGTTAGTCCATTTTGTGATCTATATGATGAATCATGACAAAGGCAACAAGTGTTAAGGTGGGGCAATGGCTGACCTTCAATGGGACAAGAAAACTGACCATATTCACAGGTCAAACACTGCCGGAAGGGGGATGTTTACTGCAATAGAGTTTGCTGAGGAATTGCAGCATTCCCCTCTGCTGCAAATGAGGACAATTATCATGCAATCAGAAACTGAATTCTGTTTGCGCGATGGTAATTGAAGATCGTTAGGGCCGTCAAGGTTGATATCATTTGGAATTTCCTAGCGTTTCATGGATTAGTCCCCCTCATCCTTGAATGTAGATATCAGTTGAAATGATTTCATATCAGCAATAGTTTATATGGTGGTGGCTTAAGTAGGCTTACCTTGATGCTATTGGTAGCATGGCTTGATTAATAGATTTTTACATTTTGTGTTTTTTAGTGTGATTTCATATTGAATTGCAGAAATTTTGTGGAAGCAAAAGTGTGACTGAAAGAAGAATTAGGTATGAAAATATATTTCTCTGAAGAAATATGGAATGAATTCATTTATCCTGGTTGTGTGGCTAAAGTAAATAAGAAACAGTTGATTTCATTTCATTGTCAGGACTTCATTTATTTATTTTTTTCATTTTGTTTATACTGTATACGCTATAATTTTCGCGTACATAAATTTTTGCGAATTGCCGACGTCACACATTTTCGCGAGTGGTTAAATTCGCGATTGGGGGACCAGAGAAAATATGAAGTGGCAAAGAAAGTGTGAATTTTCAACTTACTAGCAAATAAGAATGATACTAGTTATACACTGCATGAAAAAAACTTACCAAACTCTGCGAACTAGTAAGTTAGAATTCAACATTTTTGAAGTGGTTAAGTCCATCGCGCTAGATTTCTGATGAGTGGTCCCCTTGCGATAATGGATTGGCTCTGTACAGTAAGTAAGACGTAAGTAGACGTAGACGTGGACGTGCGTAAACAAGCTTAGCCAGTATGGTCTGTTCGGTAAGCCGTGACATGGTATACTAGTACTGAAATGTTCGTATCATCAAGACAAGGGATTCATTTTGGAAGGTAATATTTTCGCGTGTTGTTAATTTCGCGAATAGCTCCCGACTCGTGAAATTCGCGAAAATAAACCCCCCGCGAAATATATAGCATATACAGTATCTCATTTCCACCAAAATCATATGCAAATATAAACATGACATGATTGTATGAATACAAAATATTTCAGATATTTACGTAGATGTAGGTGAATTGTTGAACCGCAAGTGTAAGTGTAAGTGAATTGTCGATGTTGCCACACAGGAAAACACTCTCTCCTTGGCCCTGTATTTCTCAAGGATGTTCCTGAAAAGAAAAGAACACTCACACTAAATGGTCATGCATATAATTGATGTGAACTTGATATAACACAGACAAGCTATGACATTGTTACACATACACACAGCCGCAACCAAACAATTTAGTTGCTCATACTGAAGATTTGCACATTTACATGTATAAATTAGCCAAAGAGTCTGTAATTTTGCCTGAACGTGAAAAAAAAAATTCCCGTGAGATGCTTCTTGGTTTTCCTTCATTGACCACAGAGCAGCAGAGCTATTCATGAATATATTTCATGAACCACTGAACTGTACAAGTTTATGTTGACTCTGTATGTAGATGAGAGGCTCCTATTAGAATTAATTTTGTTGCCCTTCACACAGTGTGTGGGTTACCTCAGTATATGTTTCTTTGTTGTGTTGGCACCATTTCACCAACAAGTCATACATAATGCAAAGTATAAGTATATTGTATATGAATTTATGTCACTTCAGTCAGTAAAGTTGTATACATTTTTAGGCCCCATCATTTAATGCTAACTTATAAATTATTGATTTGTGTCAAGCATAGATCTGAAATTAAAAATGATAGGGAGCATGAGAGATACATTTATATGAAGTTGGTATTTGAAAATATTTCTGTTGCTCCCATAACCTGTAATATGATAATGGCCCTGTCGGTCTATACCACCTTTCCACAAGGTGCATAGAAATGCACACAGCAGGTTCCTCAAGTTGTAGCCTTGTTGGAATTAGCAACCATGGATAGTTTGCCCACTCTACCCTGATAACTGCATCGTATTACATACTGTACCTGCTCAGAGCATGCGTTGGCACTACAGGTCATCGTGCAGTGTACAAGTTACTTTCTGGTGTCATGCATGATGGTACCATTTACGTAACTGCTGGTCAAGAAAGTGCAGGTCAGCCATTAGGTAATCAGTGTTCACAGTCAGTCAATTAGCAAAATGGTCAATCAAGAACATCAATCAAGAAATCCACCTCTACAATCCATGCCTAGCAGCTTACAAAGATTGGATTTTCATACTGTGTATATCTAGACTGATGCTTCGTGTTTTTTTCTCCTGAGTAATTTAGTACATGGTAAGAATCTGAGAAGAAAACTGTCTCCCCTGCAATTGTTATGAAGATAATTTCTATTATTTAAAAAATGCTGATTCCTAACATGCAAATGTAGTCCCATATACATTTTGAATTGCTGAAAAATTATCATGTCAGAATCAAGAGTGTGCCCGAGGCTTTTAGTTAGAGTCTGGGGAAGCAACTTGAAAGACATACTGCACTTTTTAGCACATTCGTGAATTAATATATATCTCCAACTATATGAGTGCAGATGGTTCGGGGAGGGGGGGGGGGGAGGCTAGCCTTCAGACAAGCATGAACTGATGTAAAAAGTTGTCACATCTTGTTAGTAACACAGGGAGGCTAAAATTAGCATTATGCTGCATAATGGATATGTGTTTTGGTTTCCTGATTCAACTAGTCCAGAAAGTGTAGAAAATATCTCCCACTCAAGTGAATTTTTAGGACAGTTTAATAGTGGAGAAACCAGTTTATATTGAAGATGCTTTGTAAAAGATATTGACTTTAGGATAAAAGATGTTAAGTTATATCTTTTTATCATTTTGTTTATAAGTTCATGAGAATTATCATGTCCATGAGATATTTTGCAGAAGAAGAGAATGTATTAGTTCTGTGTGTGTTTTACAGTATTTGCATTACTAGTAGAAAAGCATGACAGTTCATCCACTATATCCTGCTGAGTTAATGTGCTATTTTAGCTTAATTTTCAAATGTGCCGGATCAAGGCTTTTAGCCCCGTAATTTTACAATTTGTGAATTTTTTTTATATCATGGATTTTCTTTTTTCATGATGACACTTATTATGAGTCAGGTTCATATACAAAAGCAGCTGGAAACAATGGTACATTGTTATGGTAATTGTTGTTTCCATGGTAGCAGTTGAAAAAAAGCTGAAAACCATAAGCTCAACTGTTGCTGTTATTACCATAGTAACTTATTACTGCTTTAAATAGTCATTTTAAATCTCTTTGTGAAATGGGGTCATGGTTTAATTTTCTTAATGATAACTTGGGCACGATGTGTAGGGGGGGGGGGGGTATTTTTGGAGATGAGGGGAGGGGTTATTGAAATAGTTTGAGGTATTTTGTTTTTGTTTGTATATTTGTTTGCCAATGGTGGATACGCATGGTTGTGAAGGATGCTTTTAATCAGCCAAAGAATGTGTATGGAGTAGATGTGTGGGCAGGGGAGGTCTGTAAACCAAAGATAAAGTATCCAATATTGGTGTGAGGGTGTCTCCCACGCACCACTAGGTCACCCAGGTGAGGACACTGACCCTATCTAGGGTCACAGGCAGGGGCGTGTAGGGGGTTTTATTCCACACCAGTGAGTGGATGCCTATATCATATCTTATCTGTGAAGCTTTGATGATGTTGTTGGAGAGAAGAGTGGTAATCAGTTGAAGGGATTGGTGGAAAGGGAGACACAGATAGATATTGTTTGTGTGCGACTGCAGTGCCCACTCATGTCCGATTACAATTACGGCCATTAGTTGCCAAGTGATGTACATAACATGTAGGTCAGGTTAGCTCAGCAATGTGGATGTTGATCACTGTGGGGTAATACAAATGACGCTGGGTTTTTTCCCCCCTCCTTTTTCAAATGTACTGGCGCAGTGCAGAGATTTATAGTTGCAACCGACTTGTTCATTCAATAAATGAGTAGTCGAAGATTATAACACTATTGATGAGAGAGGCGGGTATTATTCCCTTTGGTTTGACTCAACTTTTAAGGGGAATTCCAGACTAGTCATAGGTAATTCCAGACCAGTCAAAGGTAATTATGAAAAGAAATTATAATGAAATCTTACAAGCACAATAGTAAAATTTGATTAAAATAAGATAAAAATTAGGGAAGTTATAAAATTGTGATGTTTCATTCAATTCCATGAAACATTCTTGAACAGTTAATATGATTTAATAGACATTTTGGAGCTGGTGATATAACTTCACAATTTTCCATTGATCATGCTCAGAAAATTGACAAATTTTTTTTTCTATGAAACTGAAATATGATATTCCTCGCTGAATAACTTCAGAATAATGATCAGTCATATACTTTCGTATTTCTCAGGATTTGAGACTAGGGCATAATTTCATTGAACCAAAAACTGGAAATTTAGATTTTCTGTAAAAACTACTGTATAGTACGGCAAGTTGTGAGGAGATAACATCAAAACTCAGTCAGTAGCATTTGTATAACTTAAGCGAAACTTCAAAATGTCATAACTGCTCAATTTCTATCCGATTTTGATTAGATTTTGACTGTTTTGCTGATAATGTTTTACTCTTTTGTATCAGACTTACATGTAACAGGTGTGGATATTCCCTTTAAACCAAGAGGCGACATAAATATTCAAAATCATTCCTGATATTGCTGTAACTTTATGCTGCATTGAGGCTATCCACAGCAAGGTACAACATGTAGTTGTGATAAACATGGGAATTCAGTTTGCTGCAATAATTTCCTCTGGGCCATTTTTGTGATTTATGAGCATGAGAGTGTGGGAATTCCTAACAATGATTGTTTCATGTTGTATCTTGCACTAGGAATGTGCATGTTTATCTTAGCATACGGAAAGGGTTATGAGAGAGTCCATTCTTTGGTCATATTTTTCCAGTGTTTTCATATGCCTAGAGGTATTACTCACAAGTTGTATGCACTGCATGTGCAGTGAATACAGACCCAGACCTCAAACTTTGCACAGATGGCACGTGTTATATAGATGTGATATGTTTACACAGACCATACAGTTAGTGATCGTGCATGGTTGACTGTATTCAGTGCAAAAGAAAAAGAGACAGATATATATAGAGAGAGAAAGAGAGAGGAGAGAAGAGAAAGAAAGAAAGGAGAAGAGGAGGGAGTGTGAAGGGGGAGAGAGAGAAGGAGAGAGAGGGCATTGGTAACGCCCACTTTCAACAGCCTGCTGCAGTATTGTCCGCGAGCTGCACGACGCTGCCCTGAAAATAGGTTTTACATGTCTGCTAGCGCTACCACCTGTATGTTGCAGTGGCTGTGACACCCGTGTCTGAGTAATAAGCCAGTCCTTTTTACAACGACCAGCGAACTAGGACTGTGACTCAAAGGAGCTGCTGGCATTGTTTTGGCCGTGTTTCAAATTACGCTGTTTGGTTAAGTGGCAGTGTTGTTTGGTAGATGTGTACAGATCGACAAATGAAGAGATTTCCTCTGTACCTGAATGTGAGAGACCTATATTTCTAGGAGTGGATGTATCAGCATTCTACTGTGCCCACGGAACTAAGTGCAAAAAGGAGGAACATATATGATACATATTCAAGTGGCAAACTTCTGTCCCTGTTCAGATCTGTAGTGACTCTGTCTATCTGAGACGCCTTGCATTTTTTCCCTGTCTTTTGCACATGGTCAGTCAGCAGAGTCCAGAATCTCACTTCAGTCCATTTGGTCAGTGGTCAGTGGTTAGTCGCCAACAGATGCTTCGATTCTGACTGCCTCCTTCCTCTTTCGTGGAGCCGAATAAGTCAAAGCAATCTGTCGGTGGTGCTCTCATTAGCGCCTGCTAAACGGACGCATAGTGCCCCTTATCGAAAACACTCGGTCCCTGCTGGCTGTTTTGCTGTGTAAGTGGCCCGGTGCTAGATTCGTACCATGTGACAAATTACTCTGTCATCCTGCATTGCATACAAAGTCTTGATGCAGTTGTCAATCAAGAAATTACCATGTTTAAATGGAGTGAAATTTCATGAATTCTTTTTAATTATGATATTATGTTGTTAATGGCAAGAAGAGAAGACACAGAATGTATTAACACTACTGTAAGAATAATGTCAAATTGATTTTTAAATGCACCATACAGATGCATATTGACTACTAACAAAGATGCTTTCTTGAAGCAAAGTTCATATATACATTGGTGATAATGAGTGATAAAATTTGATCAATTATTTTGATCGTTGATTATACACAAGTGAAGAGGGCATATATTTTGATAGGAATATCTCAGGAATGATATCAAATGAGATTGTTAATATCCTCTACCATACCAAAGCATAGTAGCCAAAGTGATACTCTCTTAACCAAAATTATCATCATGAGAATGAGGAGAAAAGGTATCATTTATTTTGATTTTGTTACAACATGGGATAAAGATAATGCAAAAATGTATAAAAAGGTAATTGAATCATCTTTTTTCTTTTACCATGCACAAGGCAAACGAAAATTAAGGCAGTGTGAGCCAATACTTTAGACTTTTAATTTCAGCAAATCTTTGTTGACATACCGAAAGTAAGAGCAAGTAGATGCAGGCACAATCCAAAGTATTTGTGTGCATGTGTTTGTGTGTGTGTGTCTTTTGCACACCAAACATTTTGACCCAGCAGTTCATAGTGTACATGTATTTTATCAGCCTCTCGCAAATTATTAATACTTTTTGGAGTTTTCTTTTCTGTCATGTGTCCTCATAATTCCCGATAGTTTTTCAATTGAGAAAACAGCTTTCATATATCAGCAGAAATCATAAGTCAATCACTCTAACCACTTTTTCCCCCCCCATCATGCAATATTTGATGTCCTTCATAGAAGCAATGTCAATTCAACATCAGCCCATAGTATCTCTGCAGGGCTCAATACCTCAGGAATCTGCCTATATATATTTTAGCCAACCAGTTTAATAGAAAATACAATTTTGTATGTATTATAACCAAAAATATGCCAATGAGCTGATATAGTGTTCCATCTTAAAAACCTCAGCTGAGTTTGTTCTCTGCAACTATAAACTATCCCATGCCAATGACAACGGTATGAATCATACAATGTGATATCAGGCCACAGCGCTTCAAACGGGCTGCCATCTGGCATACGAGGGGAACTGGCCCTTGGACCAGAACGAGACGGGGCCAAAATTATCATAGAGACGTTGTCGAGTCATCGTTTGCGCGGTTACCATTGATTAATTTCTCAGCGGGCTGAACGGATGGTAATGATGCTGCAGGCGGGATGAGTATTCCAGATGTTGCGCCGCGAAATGAGCAACTACAGCCCAAAAAAAAGAAAAAAGAAAAAAAAGGGAAGAAAAAGGGGAGAAAATGCTGGCAAAAAGGGAGGTAAGATGAAGGGAAGGATATTGCAAGACAAAAGCCAATGGTCCATAACTTGCCTGCTGGGTCTCAAATCCTCGTACTGCCGAGGATGTCACAGTCAACCTGTCATGACAAACTTTCCGAGTCCTCCTCACTCAGCACGGCAAGTGGGCGCAATTTTCTTTCTCTTTTACTCAAAAAAGAGCGAGCAAAGTTAATTCAATTACACAGTCGGGTCACGTTTCTCGGTGACACAGACGTCTTCAGGTAAGGACAACATGCAAGTTTGTGGGAGAGGGATGTCGTGGATACGTATTAATCAAACCAGAATTTCTTCTTTAATTTCTTTTTTATTGGAGGAAAGGGGGAGGGGTGGGAATGCTGAAGAAATGAGAACTCACACTGATGATGGATCAGTTGTTAAAGGGATTTTCATATCAGATGTGACAGCTGTGTACCTTGTCACTGAATGGCAGCCCATCCAATATGACATTCACACATTGTCACATTCTGACATCACACACTGAAATAAAGTTGGTCCCACAATAAATGAGGATTTTTTTTTACAATATTCAGTGAAAAAAAGTGAAAGAATACATTGATTTGAAAACAAAATTATGAAGGTAACCATGTTGGAAAAATTGTGATAAGTCAAATGCAAGCAAGCAATCTTGATTTCCAAGATCTTCTACAGGAATTTCATGACTTTCCAGTATTATATCAATCAGGATTTATTTATAGTCACAATGATTTCAGATTTTATTCTCAAGAATGTCATGTTGGTACTGGTAGTCACTGCAAATAAGAAAATTTATGTGCTTGGGAGTTTCTGCCAATGTGTCTCATATTATTTCCTATCACTTGTTTGTAACTACATTTTCATATTTCTCATTGATTTTTGTCCACTGATTTTTCATTTTTTTGGGGTCATTTATAATCGGTTTGTGTAACTCATTTTAAAGGGATTTACAGGTATCTCTTGTTGATTTGAAATGCTGATGATTTGGGGGGGGGGAGAGATCGGTGGTCTTACAGATGATTACTATAGCAGTGGCGGATGCAGAGGGGGGCGCACCAGGTGCGCGCCCCCTCTTTACTTTTGGTTAAAAACAAAAGAAATAAAAAGAAAAAAATGGGGGGTGCGTGTGCCCCCCTTTTGATTTTGCAACGGTGCCTCCCCTTTATGGAATTCCTGGATCCGCCCCTGTATATAGGTAGGAAATATTGATGGTGGTTACAGTGGTCAAGTGTTGGGGATGGGGGTGATGGATAGTAGCTGAAGAATTAATCTAATAGTCTATTATCTAGTGGAAATAATTTACAACATCAGTTGTTGCCAGTATCGGTGTGGGTGGCTCTCAGGTGCTGTAAGTAATCCCATTAGTAGTAAGCTGCCTATGTCCGCGAGAAGTCAAGCTCCCCTCTAATCCTGTGAAAGGTCATAGCAATGCGCACTGCTGTTACAAATACAATTTATAGAATACAATACAATTGTATGTTTTTGTTTTAGTATTTGTGTAGAAGGAGTCTTTGAATTCATTAGTATAAATTGTGGGGACTCGGGTGGAGGAACAAAATGAAATGATATTTTACAGGTTGTGATGAACATAATGTAGTCATATGGTATTTTGATCTGTATTTGATAATAGAAAATATTCTGGAAAAACTGGAGGGCAGTTGTAATTGCGATGTTCATGTCATGCGTTCAGATCATTGCTATGAATTCCATTGCTCTGTACATGCTTGTGGGTTTTTTTCAGTAATTCAAAGGGGCAGGGCCTATTGGTTTCAATGTGTCCTTCTCAGTCACATCAGTATAACATCTATACCACCTTCCTGCCCTCATGTGTAAGATTCACAAAGATAGGAAATTAATGATTCCTGTGATGTCCCCTTGAGGTGCTGATCGGTCATGATGATCAAGTCTCTTTAGTTAGTTTCCAGCAGATTCACGCAATATCTAGTTTCAACAACACTGTGTAATACTCGCCGAGTACTGGTTTCCCACTTTGGCCAGATTGTAGGCCAATGTCAAACTCAGCCCACATTTGCATACCTCCAGCTTTTGTCATCACGACAATGGTATGGGTATCTGTGTCAAGGCCATGAGTGACAAAACCCAGAAGTATTCCTTTTGTGGGTGCCTGGAAAAATATACTGTTGCATGACAGATGTGAAAGGTATTTTGTTATTTAGTTCATTCCTTGTAGAGTCAGTAAAATGTCATTTTGGGTGTGAAATAACTTCAATTATCAAATTACATGCAGTGAGTTTGAAAGATGAGCATAGACACCTACTTTCTGTCTTTAGATTTTGCTCTTTATTTCAGTTGCTTCTGTTACTCCAGGTGAATGTTTACAACTTAGTCTTGTGAGATTCATTAATTGGTGAGGAGAGGTTAAGTCTCCTATCTAATACTTAGCTTTATAGTTTAGTTTTCAAGTGTTTTATATGATATTTGTAATTCAGCTCAATGGAGCTTTGTAATTTGGAGTAAATATCACAGAAACTTTATACTAAATGTAACACCATATGGCAATATTGGGCAGTTGGTGATATCCCCCCCCCCCCCCAAGAAAAAAAGCAAGAGAAAAAATGATACTTGAAAAAACATGTTTGAAAGATATTTGATTTGACACTGTGTCAAGATATAACAACTTGTGCATTGTTTCCGTAGTTGCATTATATTTTCTTGATCAAGCTTTGAATGCGTCCCATCCTCTGAACTTTTCTCTTGTGTACAGACATGCCTCAAGTGTGAGTCAAGCAAAAAAAAAAGTTCTCCATGATTTTTGCTGGTCTCCTTTCTCTGTGGAGGCAAATAGCCATCAGCACACACCCTTCCCAATGGTCCAGAGGCTATACATACCGTAGAATAATGTGTGGGATTAATGCAAATTGTTCAAAAAATTAAAGCAACAAGCAAAAATGAACAAACAAAAATCATCATCATTCCCAAAAGTGAAACCATCATTTTTAAGTGGTCTTATCATTTTTGAGACTGTGATCTCAAGAGGGCATTTTATTAAAGCAAGTTCTTTAGGATGATGCTTTAGCTACCACTAAGCTGTACCAGGGCTGTTGGAATCTGCAACCTCGACATGCTTCATATCCCAGGGTTTCTGACTTTGAGTGGAAATAGGCTCCATCGTTGGGCTCAAAATGATAATCTGAACTGGAGAATATCACGAAATTATTTTCTATGATATTGATGTAACATAAACCAAATGTAAACTTGTTTTTTCCTTTGAGAAAGGGGATCTCCATTTTATGTTCAAGTGCTGACTTTGATGAAACGAGTGATTTCAACCAAACGGCAGAGTGAAAGTTTCAGTACAATCAAAGACAAAAATGAAAAATATGGAATATTACAGTCTGGCAGTGGTGTTTCTCTTTATAAGGTAACTAGATGACATCCTGTGCACAAATGAGAAAATGAGGGCAGCGCTTGGATTACATTCATTTGTTAGATGCTGGTACAATAGCCAGTGCCCTTGGATTAGATAGAGATGCTGTAAATTGCAAGGGTCTGTAAAAACATGGCTGTATACCGTTTTTTAAAATGTGAAACATCACTCCATGTCTCGAATGACTTGATCGAAAGAATTTGGTCACAAAATCAGGACAGTGAAAGATTCATATTTGGACAAAAAACGAAATACTAGGTACACATTTACAAGAAGCAGAAGTATTAAGTTCTATCATATTATATGCAAATTAGATGAGATAATGAGATCATTAGCACATTTTTCTCATTGGTTTGTGAAGAAAACTTGAAATATATTTTCTGTCAACAATTTGGCAACTGCAGTCCCATTGCAGTTACTACTCTGCAAATAATTCTTTGTAATGGATGCAAACTTTGTTTCTATTTTTGCTTTCGATCAAAGCAAGTAGCGTTGTGTGTGTTTAGATTAGTAGAAGTCTTTGTGAGGTAATAATAAGTCTCACAATATCTAATGTTGTATATACAATTATTGTGACCATCGTTTTACTGTCATATAAAAAACATGAATAGTTTAAAATACCATTATATTTTTGTCACTTGTAGTGAAATTTTGACAGTGACATTTGCATGATTGCACTTTTACTTTCTCGTAGTCAACTTGAAGATGGGGTGGCACATCTCTTTAAGACTGAAAACCTGAAAGTGACCTTGCTAAATAGGAGCACTAGGGGGTTCGGAAGTGGGTTTAGTCTAAAACCTCGCGTCTCTCGTCTGCACAGGGCGATGCCTGTCTGCTCTGTTTCCTACAAGAAGCCGCTGATGTGGCGCTACTTCTCTCTGTCAGTCTAAAAGCACGAAGTTTCTTCTTTTTTTTAGGATCCAGTTTTGCATGGACTTTGACCACCTTTGGGACACACAATCTTTACTCCAGATAAGAAGAGAGGCACCTGAAGATGATAATGTGGGCTGATATGCAAAGGAACTGGGTGATTAGCCTCTGTAGATTGTCCTCAATAATTAACTAATCGGTGGGTATGGCTTGTCTCGAGAAATCCTAGACAGTATTGAACAAGCCATCAAAAAGATATTCTATGTAGCTTAAACACTACCTGGCGGAAAAGCATAGTTCATAGCTCAAAATAAACTTTTGTTCTCAGTTGCATGTATTACTGTACTCGTAGTTTAGCAACTGAAATTGATATTGTATTGTATCGTGTTGTTTGAATTGGAACTTTTTTTTTTTGCTCATAAGGTAAGAAGATACATAGAGTACAATCTTCTTGCATGCCTTCAAATTCCACCAAACTGAAATGTCACATAAACACATACATGCTGGAATACATGGGGTGCACACACACACAAGCACATTATTTTTTTTATTTCTTTTTACACATGCTATCATCTTCCTCTTGTTTCTTTTAATGCAATGCTTAAATAGTCCAGAGAAGACTAGAAGGTGAACTTCTGAGTTTATAGATGAAGCCATATGTATTGAGGAAAGAAATAATATCAGCTACAAATATCAAGCAATTCATACATTGTATGCACAATTAATGATTCAAATTTTGCACAGATGTATTCAGTTGAAAAAAAAAAACCAAACTACAATGTATATGAAAGATAAATGTGTCTCTTTCTACAGCCTTGTCTAAACAGCTATGTCAAGTCAGCATTGTTCTGTTACTGGTATGTAGCATATATTTTCACAGAGTAGGCCACCAGCATTTATGAAAAATACACTTGCCAATTTCGCATGCCAAATTGCCATCTTAGTGATAGTATGAAGCAGACGAATATGTGTCTAGAAAGATAGAGATGTATAGACTCATATTTTTACCTATATTCTTTGATCATCTGTTTGTACACAAAGCATGGTAGATATGCAGTAAACCTGAATGTGGGCTGACAGAATGTTACAGTTTGAATAGGCAAGAAATATATGGCATATTTTGGAGGTAAACACGATGGCCCAGCCCCATTTGCCATGATTGTACCTCTATTTAGGGTGTGGGGAGATTAGCACGTATATGGGGTACAATGATCATCGGTTGAGCAATTTTGAATGGAGCTACTGGTAAAGTAAATATTGCATTATATTTATCATCATAGTCTTGATATTGATATTTGTGAGATATTTTATTCCTTATAAAAGTGAGGGAGCTTTTGATATGAATAGTGCTCAGACTGTATTGCCATGCATTAATTCTTGGGCTTTTGCTGTAGCACAATTCCGCTTCCAATGTGCGACAGTATTCTTTGTAAAAAAAAAAAGGGTGTTGTATGAATTAGTTTTTCATCATAAGGTCAGACCATGACCTATCCTTGTGGGTCATATTTTGACTGCAGCACCATCACTGCCCATCATTAATGTCTACATATGGTGAATGAATCCAGATGTCCCATCGAATATCAATTTTATAACTGCATACAGAACACTGCTGGTTACCCAGTCCAGCCTCTTCATTTGCCATTCAGTTGCCATTTTGTCTTTCTGTGTGATGTCATAGCATATGTCAGTGAGTTGCCCCAGTATGATGATATTTATGTCAATTGTGTCCCCATATACTGGATTTCATGAGGGTTATAGGTCTATACAGATCACTGCTCAGGTGGGAGCTTATAAACTTCATTGTGCTTTGTTGGAATGTTTTGTTTGTTTTGTTTGTTTCTCTTTTTTTTTTTTTTTGGAGGGGGGCGGCAGGAGGAATGAAGATGTCAGTGAATTCATGTGGTTTATTTTAGCAACTCACAGTAATGGCTGTTATAAAGAAAAAGAAGGTGAAAAAAAGAAATGAATTGAAAAATGTCATGGGATGTATGTAAATGTCTTTGCTCTCTTGAACTATTGACTGTTGCAGTAATGGCTCATCTTCTGCAACAAGTGGTCGTTAAAGTTATCTAATGTGAGGCTAAATTGTTGTGTGATGCTTTTGAGGGGGTATTTCGGGCCCATAGGCCGTAGCCCATAGGCCGTGGCCCATAGGCCGTAGCAGTCCTTCTCCAGTGTACATTGGACACACAGAAGTTCACACACCAAGTTCTCATCTATAAAAGGAATTTATATGACTTTCCTATTCATGAGAATGCATACCCCACACTGAGGTTGTGCTAATTTTGATGCCATTTAAATTTTCCCTTCTTCTAAAGCATATTGCTAGAAACACCTGGTGCTTTTTAAGAATAGGGAAAAACAGGAAAAAGAAAAAATACAGTATGATTTTAAAAATTGTATGGTGTACAACTTCAGTCCATCATTATTCCTGAAAGAGTACTTCTTTGGCTTTTTCATCTTTTTTCCACCAAGATTCCTACAATACTTTTCAAAGTAGACTGTTACCTTATCAAGCCAGTAAGCTGAAAATCTAGCTGAACTGATGTTCAGATCCTATTTTAGTCACTCGACTGAGAGGGAAGTAACCTTTTCCAAAACAATCTGAAATCCTCCTACTTTATAAATACTTCTGGTTTCAGTCCTCCAATCTGTACCGCAGCAGCACGGCCGGGTGCTCGCACAGCCAGCCCACTTCCCCTTTCCAAGGCCCCCAGAATTCCCTTATAAGGTACCTGTTTGCGGCGCTCTGCCAAACATTTGCCATTTCCATGGCAACGTGATGCCCTCTGTTTGCCTGTTGCTGGTGTGAGTAAGAAAGTTGCACCCCTGAGGGCTTCCTTATCACCCCATTTATGATCCCCTACCTCCCCCTCTTAATTTCACAGCAAAAGGTCAGTGGCATGGGAGAAGGTTTTCTATGTTTCTAATTCTCTACTGTTTCAGTGATGGCTTTAACCAAGAGATGCCCCCTTCCCATAAGCCTTTACTAAGCTTATCTCAGTATGACATAACAGGCTTTCAAGTGTTCCTACTTTTCCTACTTTTTCCTACTTTTTTACTGCTTGTCCTACTTTTCCTACTTTTTTGCTCAAAATCCTACTTTTTCCTACTTTTTCCTACTTTTTTGGTGAAAAAACCCGCCAATAAAAAATGTGCAAGGCTACTTGAATAATTGATATTTAGAAATGATGAGTAGACTCTAGTTGCAGATTCTTACCGATGGGGAGAGCCTCTATCTTCAACATGAAAGAGGGACAACACAGTCCAATCAACCACAAGACTGCTGCCAGCCTCAGCTTTTGCTCCTGTGAAGATCTTTATGTGATTGATACCACTGATATTGCAGCCTAGGACTTGGAGCAGTGCTGAACCAGCTCTCATCATCGCTCAAAATTACCAGGTAAGCTTGCCATACACTTAAAAGTAGAATTTGACGTCAAATCAGATAAACAGGGAGAAATGTGTATTTAACAGATCCCACAAATTGTGAACAAGGAATGAGAACAACAGTAATTACTTAGCCATCTTGAAAGATAAAGACTAATAGGAGAGCTGAAACCTCTTTATGGACAATCTTAAAAGTTGATGGCTTTTTACATCTTAGAAGTATTGTTTAAGAGGTTGAATTGTATCACAGGTAAGACATACATTACCTCGAAGAACTTAGAAGTAAGCAGGGGATGGAGGAACTTCAAGGAAAACAAACACAAAAACAATATTTCACTATCGTTTAAAGATTGATTGAAGTTGAAACCATGAGACGTTGAAGTCCACTTCCTGAAGACACAGAACTATCAGGAATATGTAGAGAGAAAAGCCATCTGAAGCATACCTGAAAAAAACCCAAACAAGCAGGAAAGCTAATGAATGTTAATTCCACAAAGAAGAGCAAGTGTGTGAATGTTTTAAATTGAACCGCCAAGAACAGTTTGTTAAGTTTGGAGGAAGCAACTTGCAGAAAAATTAGAAGCCATGACGACTTTTTATTCCACAGATCTTGCAAATTTTAGTTAAGGCTGAACATCTTTTTATTATCCAGCTAGTTTGAACAAGATGCAAGAAAATAGTAGAACAGAAATCCCTTAATGAAAGTGATTAAAGTGTGATGTATCGTTTGAAGTGACACACCCAAAATATTGAACCATGTGAAAGAGTCTTGGTAAAATGTGAGACAAGGAAACTTCTTACAAAAAGTGAATGGATGGATGTGTAACATGTCAGTTGTGTCAACATACAAAGCTGTAAGTTGAAGGTGAAAACCAAAAGAACAGTGGAGAATATCAAAATTGAAAGGACACAAATACACTCTATTTAAGGGGGGATGAGAACTGCATGGTAAATATACAGATCATCTATTGTGTATTTGCTTAAATGACCAAAACAGTTTGTTAATTTTGGAATTTTCTGAGAAATCAGAGAAGCTGGCGAGGACTTAAATGATAATGACAGTCACTGTTTATTCCCCAGATTTTGTAAAGAGTAGTTTATAAAATTGACAAGCTGAAATACTGAGCCAGCAAAATATCTGGAGAATGAAAAGCAGAACCTCAACCTTGTAAAATTTCAAAGGCTGAAGGATATGATATTCTCAAAATTATATGAAGAAATTTGATTTCAAGAATATTGAATGAGCTTAAAAGTGCCTGGAATGATATTGCAAAATGGAGAAACTTCCTAAAAAGATCAAACAGCTGTATGAATATTCAACAAAAAGGGTCATGATGAGCTGAAAAGAAGTTGAATGTAAAAAATTATTAACTATCCGCGGTGAATTTGGCAGAAATTGCAAACAGTAAGAAATCATTGGAAAGTACAGAATGATAAGTTTCTACCATTCTTTCTAGATTAACAAATGTAAGTTCATTCAAGAATACATGGAATTTATCATCTACAGAACACCAAAGAAATGAAAACTGATTTATATTCGTTATCTACAGAAAATTATCAAAAATAGTCATGTTTGCTACCTATAAAGTCAGTAAGACTACAGACAATAAGAAACAAAAAGCAGATATGCATATATACTCCTCACTTTTATAAAGTGGAGTAATTTGGTTATATTTAGTCTTCTGTTACTCTACATGTGACAGTACTACATTTCCCTGATTGATACTGAAATGTAAAGTATTTGATTTTTTTTCTGTCTCTCTCTTTGGATGTTTCGTGTCCTATCGGTTAAAGTGTTTCAAATTGAGCTTGCCTTTAATATGCTTCCATCTATATCATATGATAATACCAAGATGATATCTCTGGAAATTCAGTGGTGGACACTGTGCCATGAACTCACAGTATTTGAGTGTGTAGATTTGTAGTGGGCCAGGATTGGCAAAATAGGGATGTTAATGCATTGGTAGGTATTAATTTCACTTTGTAAGGCCTCACTGTCATGAGACAATCCATTCTTCATGCATGTCTTGCCAGAAATTATGATAACACATGCTCTCAGAGACTAATACTGACTGCTACATATAAGTAGTTTAAATTCTCCTGTTATTTTAAAATGTTTGAACACATGTTACATGCTTACATGGATTTGAAATTGAAGGTCTCTTGGAAAGTTAATCTATTGCTTATCTCATGGTCATTCAGCTGGAACTTGAAAGCATAGTAGTCTTGAGCATTACTTGAATAGCTTTGTCAAACATCCTTATTTCCAGTCTTCTTCACACTTTGAAGTGAAACATATCTTTACAACTTTAAATGAATGGAGATAAAAGTGTCATCTTTTTTTTTAATTGATTTTGTCAAATATCCTTATCTCCACTCTTTTTCACATTTTGAAATGAAGCATATGTCTTCACAACTTCAAAACATTCAAATAACTGTAGATAAAAGATGCCATCTTTTAATTATGGAAGTATACAACATACCTTTGGCATTAGTGTATAACTTACACATCATGGAATGTTTATGACATATTTTGTGGCATGATAAGATTATGTGACCGTGCATCACAAAACCAACAATAAGTCTTACACACTGATTTTGTGTTAGGACTGAAAATAGGTGATATGGGCCAACCCAGCCAATCTCGAGTTTTTCATATTTTCTGAAAGAGCAAGTCTTCATCTATATTATACTAAAGTTTAGGATCATAAAACAAAAAGGAAATTGTGTTTTTAGCAATCTTTTTCTGGAACACTTTTTTGGTAGAATAGTGTGATTAGGTGTTTCTCATAGAGGCCTCTTTTCATTTCTTTAAAAAAAAAACTGTCCATACTCTTAACTTTCAACTGCAATAACTTTAGGAAGGATGATGCTACTGCTCTGAAAGTTGGCATTGATCATCTACAGAATGTGTTAATAAAGCATGCAAAGCTTAATCTGTTAATCTCTTCATTGTTGCTGCTCCATCGGTTAACATCCTGTTACTAAGTATTTGTTCCATTCATTGCAGAGCTAGCACTGCTTAATGAAGATTAAGCGCTTGAATAGACGCTATACTTCAGAGCCCCTTTACTCAGTTCACATTTTCCAGAGTGTGTGCTTCATTCCAATATTAGGATAGGTTAGGAGAGTCCATTTATATCGAGTTATACATCATTTTTAAGCTTAAAGTTTGCTCTTTTAGAATCTTCCCTTAACTAAAAATCCATGTCGAGCGACTTTTGTTGGTGTTGCTATGCAGGGTCACAATGGTAGGTGTTCATGTCAATCACAGAATGATGTCTTTTCTATGCAGATTCATATTGCCTGTACGATTGAACATGCATTTCTGTTTGTTTCCTGACATTGTTCTAAGGAATGTCTGCCTTTGTTGTATTTTTCAGGCTCTCCCAGGAGCAAAAGTGAGGCTGAGGCAGCAGGGTTGTGAGTACAAATTCAGATTTACATGTAACATCAAGGGTTCTGGTGAGTCTCGACGAAAACTACTCCAAATTGCCTGCACATGTCCTGATTTATTCCTACTTTTTTTCTCAAATGTCCTACTTTTTCCCTCTCATGTCCTACTTTTTTCCTACTTTCTTAGAGATTCTGTTCCTACTTTATTCCTACTTTTTTACATTATCCCGCTTGAAAGCCTGCATAATCACTGAATGTTATTCATATATACTGCCCTGGGAAGTAATCAAATATAGTCTTAGCCATCAATTCTATGAATGTCCTTATGCCTTTTGATGTTGCATTAACTCAAGGTGGATAGCATATTGGATTTGAGCTTTCGTGGCCCCCCCAAATGGACGCCTTCATTCATTGTATTGTTGAAGATTTTGAGGGAGAAACATTAACTTTATATACACTACAGTCGTTTGGTCATGGTGTGTTCTTATTTTGATTTGAAGGCTACTTTAGGTCAATTAAAAGATCTCTGAGTTTGTATTGATTTTTTTTTAATTGATGATGGACAGGACCACATACATATCTGTGGGTATCTCAGAAGAGCTGTAAAAGTTTGGATGGAGTACATGTATGTAGATACAAATGTATGTAAAAGTTTCATTTGCATGAGAGAATTCTTCTCAGTTCAGTATTACTTACAGTATCGTTGATTCAGAGGGAGGTTCACTACTGTGCAAATTGCTTGACAGGGAAAATAATCGGACGATTCAAAGGTTGCATATTTTAACCCGTTGAGAACGAGTCCCGAGTATACTCGGGCAAGTGTCTGTGGGAAATGTGTGTTATAGCACAATCAGCCCATCCTCAACAGGTCAACCAGCCTCTGCTCTCTGATGCAGAGGACCAGAATCAGGCTGCTTTGGTGAAACAGTCATGCAGAACGTTAAGGTTGATATATACTCTCTTCTCTCCCTCTCCTTCCCTCTATCTCTCCATCCAGCAGTCTATCAATATGCCACTGTATCACAGCCTTCTTTGATCCCTTATACTATCATTGTCAATAATGAATTTCTGCTCCAAGGCCTGCCTTGAATAGATCTGGAAAATCAATACAGCCAAAGGGATTCTTGATTAAAGGGAACCATCTGCCTCAAAATATTATCACTAACCTTCAAACAGGCTTGTGTGCTTATAGGCATTCAACTGCTAGCCGTGTACCAAACCCAAGCTGCAGCATTTTGTATGTTTGCGTGATATGTATGCATCAGTGGTTATTGTTTCAGTGAGGGTTGCCTCAGTTATTATTGAAGTATGTCATGGTACAAATTTTCTTGAGAAATATTGACTCAAACTTTTAAAACAAATGAATCATGGGTGTGTTGAAAAGCAGTGACCCCATGGGAGAGTAAGAATATCAAAAGTTGAAGATAATCTGTGAAATTGTACAAAAATGGCATTATTGCTAAAATGAATAAGTACTGTTGAATATTATATTCCATTGTTGCGTGTAAGAAGGCACTTGTGTAGCAGTGTTTAACTGTTTCAATATATCTTGTGAACACCTTTATGAAACTGTACAACCTGAATGTATCAAAGGTTTATTAGACATCTACAGAGTTTGTCGGCACTTTTCATAGAATCATTGGATGCAACTGTTATCTTTGCAAAGCACATATTTGCACACAGTATCAAAAAGTAGGTGTACAAAAAGTTACCTCACAGGCCTGTATATGTCACAAACGTCGCCTCTAGAGATATTTTCCCCACAAATTCAACCTTTATAGAACCTTGTTATGTTCATTTCCCCTCAAAATGTCACCTCGGTGCAGATCAAATATGACGTGTATTACAACTTAATTGCTATGAGCTAGAGAGAGAGAGGGGATAGTGGTAACCATGGCGATCTTCAGGAGTGTGGAGAAAAGATCTCGCTGCTTCTTGTACGTCACACTCCTCTTTCCTTTCCTGCGAGTGCGTACCGTTGAGCCTTGTATGAAAGATCAAATCTTCTAGGATGATCATGGCTGCCGATTTAGACGTAGCAGAAAAGTTGAAAGTCTTTAAAAAGCAAAATGAAAAAAAAAATCCCTGAATAAATTCTATTGTAAATGTGGATGAGGTGGCCCCCAGCATATCGGTCAATTTTATGTCTTATATTTATTCTTTGAATAGTTTGTAATTATTTTTTATTTTTTATTTTTTTTTTTGTTTCAATTTGTTGTCCCTTGATACTAGTAAGTCCCTGGTTTTCAAATCATATCAGGCATGCTGTTTCGGTGCACAGGAACCATTACATGCAGATACACATCCTGAAACCTCTCATTAGATTGCCCAATACTAAGGCCTGTAGAGTGTGCTTTTCGCAACACTCGGGGAAGTTGTTTGGTCTGTTTCCATGACAATCACAAAGTCATGGCAAACCTGCAGCGGTCACCCTTTGATCCTTGTTTCCCCCCAGCGTGATGCATGCAGTAGTACGCAGACCAAGACCAATGGGCGTGCACCAACCATCAAGTTACACACAAAAGTACAGGGCAACATGTATACCCGAAAAATGATGTCATTGTGAAATGTTTGCCGGAGAAACTCTTCAATGTTTACATCATCAAGAAAAAAAAATCATGTAATGTTTTTGTAGTTTGTAACCCGTTTGGTTTGTTGGTGAAAAGAAAAACAATATCTAAATGTTCAGAATGATGACATGTTTCTAAAAAAGCTTTAAAATTATAAAGAATATGTCAGGTAAAGGGCATTTTATGAGTACCATCTTTGCATTCTGTTTTTGATGATTAGTTGAAAATCTTGCCACAAGAAATTGTCAGTTACCAGTTACACTCACCCCTTGATCAATGCTCATATGATAACATTTTTTTTTCTGATTCTAGTGAAAAAATCCTCATCTAATTTGTTTATTTTTCCTCCATATGTTTATGTCTCTCCTGCAGAAGAGTTTTACAGTGTGTATAAGCCAGACTTAAGATGCAGAAAGCCAAGGAATACGACTGGCAGGATTCAAATCTCGCCCTCTTTGGATCCGACACAGAGAAACAGGTTAGTAGCCCTTCTGGCAAGCCTGTCCTGATTCTGTCTAATCCAAGTAAGGAGTGTCATAATCTTGCTTCCCAGAATTCTTGCTGCGATCATCATATGCAGTATACTCTGCTCCAGAAACCTGTGATTGTGTGTCAGATCTCAAATTTCATTTATATTGAATGCGAGTGGCAGAAAGTCAGTCACGTTGCTGCTAAGATGGCCAGTTATCTCCACTTCTGTTTAATGTCTGCAGCTGTTCCCTGCAGCGTCTTGGTAGCTCTCAGAAAAAGTAGCGACGACATTAATCAGGCTACCCTAGGTCAATTAGACCGTTCTAAAGATGATAATCACAGTGATGATGATGATGATGATGATGATAATGATGACAATGGTAGTGGTGGTGGTGATGGGGTTAATAATAATGATAATAACAATTCTACAGCACTTACTATTGACATTTCTAATTGCATTGATGCAGAGTAGAGAAGTTGAATTAAAATACAGACTGAATCTAATGATAAATATTGTGATATATATGTATATAGCAAAAAAAAATGCAGTTGATTGAATGGATAGTAATGATAATATCATTGAGAGACAATAAAGCAAAACAAGGGCTCTTCCTGCACCCTTCCCATCTCCAGGTGAAGAAAGAATCGGCAGAGTCGGAGCCGGCCTGGCAGGGAGCCGGTCAGCAGCCCGGTCTGCAGATCTGGAGGATTGTCAAGTTCCAGGTGACCCACTGGAACAAGGAGGAGTACGGCAACTTCTTTGAAGGAGACTCCTACATCATTCTCAACACCTACGTAAGACTGCTACTCTATCCGCCTCTCTCTGCTCCTCTTTGATACTCATCTCATCTGGAGCGGATCCAGGATTTTGAAATGGGTGGGGGGGGGGGGGGGGGGGCACCAGTGGTGAGGAAACGACTACGTTGTACCAATCCTTTGAAAATGTTCATTAAAAAAAGTCAGGCGAAAATAGGGGGCCTGGGGCGCCCTCCTCTGGATATGCCACTGCTCATTATATTGATATTGATATTGATGTTCTCATGATTCCTGTTTTTCTTTGAAGTAGAAAACATATTGCTGTTTGGGCAACAAAACCATGTATCTCAAATATGTAAAATGTTTAGAAGAGCGAAAAAATATGGCAGCCAAAGCACTGTAACAAATGGGATCACTTTTCCTTTGACATAAAGTGGTGACTTCACTGTTGTGGTAAGACAGCTAGGATTTGGACAAAACATCACCTGACTGATTATCTGACAGTTGATTTTCAGCAAAATTTGAGATACAAGCTTTTGTTAATACCTCATTAATGATATTGCATAACAGATGATACATAGCTTAAATCCGAGATATTATATTCAACTTTTCTTTAATTCAAGGCCCCATTTGGCTCCTACAGATTTTATCTTGAGGCCCATTTAGGTAAAATGCGAATTTTCAAATTTTATTTTTGGCCGGCATTGTGGCCCACACGTATGAGAGCTTCACGGCCCACACGTTTGAGAGCTTCACGGCCCAGTGGTTGAGAAATGCAGGCTTAAATGATCATCACCCTTCTACTTTGTGTAAACCCAAAGCTATCAATGACCATGTTATATAAAATGTACAATCTTCAGAGTATATTTTACACTGTATTTTGTCCTGGAATTTATGTATATTTTTGTTCAGCTGTCTATCCCATATGTTCCAAGTGGTACCAAAGTGACAAGTCAAATTATTCAGCTTGTGCATTTCTCAAATGTTCTTTACTGCCATGGCCAGGCAAAAACAGATACTGACATTAGTAAATCAAGGCAGCCCTTCAGACGATATCCAAAAGCAGCGCAGGTGGGTTGCCATAACAGCAGACATTGTGGGGGCTCTTCCGATGCATTCTTTTCATTCTGTGTATCTCTCTTCTTTCTTTCTTTTTTCCTGGCAACAGAAAGAGGCAGATTCTGAGGAACTGAACTATGATGTGCACTTCTGGATTGGCAAAGACTCCACACAGGTACTTGCCATTTTCTTCTTTCATGTGTAAGGTTGAAAAAACAAAAATCATGTCACTGTCATTTCAGACCTGCTTGTGTGCAATATCAATGGCATTCTGTGACAGAGGGCTTGAGAGGGTGTAAGTGAATGTACATAACCTTATGTACCAGTAACACAAGAATTCACTCATTTCCAAATATGCAGTACTCAAGTGAGTGCGACTAGACACTCTGGCCTCTTGTAATTTTGTGAATATTGCAAGAGCCAAGATTTGCAAAATTAAAATGCATGTGAAAGTTCTTGTATACATTCTATTGCATTGGATGCAAGTGACAATTGGCAAAAATTTCATGCTGCGTAAAAGGCCGTCAGCTCCAATTCATGAAAATTTCATGTCAGGAACATTCTTGCTTTACAGTAAGCCCATAATGTTCTTTCAAGGCTACTACTAAAACACTGAATGATCGATACTTACACTGTATGTCAATGAATGGCAATTTGTCAATCAGTTGCTATGAAAACAACACAACACAAGAATTTATTGATTTGAACCTTGGTATTACAGCAATGTTTTCCTCGTTAGCTGAGATGATTATTTGTAGCTAAAAATGTGATGTTATGTTTTGACATTACCTCGCAAATGTGGGGGAGGAATTATCTCGCTGGAGTAATGGAAAGCTCTATATCACGTTCAACTGGCATGACCCCGGGGGAAACAAGCAGACATACAGCTTTTCAATGACAACAAAGTTGTACTTCATTTGAATATTCAAATGTCATTGTTTTCTCATTATGCAGGCTCATTTGCATAACATTGTTTCAAATTAAGTGTATCAAATGTCCTTTGTCTTTTTTTTGTGTGCATGTATTTTTATGCCTCCGCCACGAAGTGGTGCCGGAGGCATTATGTTTTCGGGTTGTCCGTCCGTCCGTCCGTCCGTCCGTCTGTCCGTCCGTCCGTCCGTCCGTCCGTCCGTCCGTCCGTCCGTCCGTCCGTCGTAGCGTCCGTCCGTCCTTCCGTCCTTCCGTCCGTCCGTAATAAATTTTGTGGACAGGGTAACTATAAAAACCTTTTGAGGTATCCTAATGAAACTTGGCATGTATGTGTATTAGGGGGTGAAGTTGTGCCTATCAACTTTTTGGTGCACATGCTCAAGGTCAAAGGTCAAAAGGTCAAGGTCAAATGCATAAAATTTCACTATTTCCACCATATCTATGCAATGCCTGAAGATATTTTCTTGAAACTTAGTGTATAGATGTATTACCCAATTAAGATTCTCTGGTGAAAGTTTGGGTGATGAGGTCAAAGGTCAAAAGGTCAAGTAAAAATATTAAAATTTCACCTTTTTTCTCTCTACCTGGGAAATTGTTCAAGGTATCTTCATGGAACATAGTATATATACATGTACTGACTGGCAGTGATTATCTAGAAAATTTAGGGTTCATGGGGTCAAAGGTCAGGGGTCAAAGGTCAAGGGAAACACTTCAAAATTTTACCATTTCCGTCATGTTTATGCAATGCTGGCAGGATTATTATATTTTTTACACTTGGTGTATGCATGCATAACCTAATAGAGATTCTTTGGAGAGTTTTTTTTTTTTTTTTTTGCCTCAAAGGTCAAAAGGTCAAAGATGAAGTGAAAGTGCTGAACTAAGCTTTTCCTCCATATCTCGGAAGTGGCTCAAGTTATCTTGAAACATACTACATATTTATGCATGTTCTGCCTGACAGTGATTATTTTATAAATTTTAGGGTCAAAGGCCAGATGAAAATGGTAACAATTTACTATTCAATACAGAAATTGCACTTTTCTCCGTACCTTGAAAATAACTCAATGCATAAACATATGAATGGGTCAAAGTCAAGTCAAAGTCCCAAATATTCATCCAATTAAACCTAGGTCAAGGAAGGTGAACATTTAACACATTTGTGACAAACTTGTCGTTTTAATATTTTGCTACTTTTGTGAAAATGTAATCACACATTGTCCACATGTACTATCTGTACCTATTAGGAGAATCATGCATTATGGCGGAGGCATACCAGTCGCCATAGCGACATTTCTAGTTTATTTCATTATTTGCAGTAATCATTTCTGGCATGTAGTGAAAACGCAATTTTTTATGAAAGAAACAGGACACACAAAAAAAAAATGAAGAAACTCTGTGAAATATTGTTTTTTTAAGTGATTTTTGGAAGAAGGTTTAGTTTACATAACAATTGAAATAAAGTTTTAGTGACTAATTTTTGCATTCATTTGTCAGTTCTATTAATCTGGTATCAGGAGAGAAAGTAAAATGCGCACAAAGTGAGAGAGAGGTAGAAGTAAAAATTTGAAGTAAGCTGAAATGTTAATGAAGTATGTTATCAAAACAGTAGTACTGGAGAGAAAAGAAGAGACAATGAAATATTTGACAGACTGGAAGCATTTGTTTTTTTATTGTTCTTCCTTGCTTGTGTCTCGTCAGGACGAGTATGGTACGGCAGCATACAAAACGGTGGAACTGGACACGTTTCTGGATGACAAGCCAGTCCAGCACAGGGAAGTCATGGAAAATGAGTCCTCCCTCTTCAAGAGCTACTTCAAGAGCATTGTGTGAGTAGATGGTCAGCCCATCGTGCCATTGGATTATAGGTCATCATCTTTAATAGCTTTATAACATGGAAACAAAAAAAAAGTCATAACTATGTGAGTTCAATAGGAAGAAGGAGAAGTTGTTATTTTCGTGAGGGTTTAATTTATGTGAATTTCGCAAAACACAGTTGATCGCCAATTTAACAACACACTGAAATGTTTTTATTCGCTAGTGTAATAGTGCATTTATGTTAGCGTCGGTGTCTGTTCGCGAAAACTACATCTAGCAAATTGACCTCGTATGATTTCCTCATTCCTGTAAATATCTGTACGCGAAAATAACAGCATATACAGTAGTTTCTACTTCTCTACAATGAAACTTCATGATGAACACATTCATTGTAAAGGCAATGCCATGTATTATATTGTCATTATTATTATTATTATCATTACGGTCAAAACTTCAGAAGATGCCTGAAGACTGGACTTTTGGTCATGCTAATGATTGGTTTCTCCCGTCCACGTACTACAGGTACATGTCGGGAGGAGCAGAGAGTGGATTCAGGCATGTGAAACCAGAGGAATACAAGACCCGTCTCTTCCACTGCAGTAAGCAAGGCAAGGGCAGGAGTGCCCGCCTGGAGGTTAAACAGGTGAGGGAAGACATGTTGTCCGGCATGGTCTGGATATCGATTAACCCTTGTGACCAGAGACAAAAAGCTCTTTTCCTCTAGTACTAGGATGTCCAGACACCTAGGTGCAAGCCCAGCTAGCCTTATTGGACATTTTCTGAACATTCTTATTCCAAGTTTGTTATGTGGATGTTTTTTCAAAATGTTTTCAGAATGTCTTTTTGTGGAAGGTTTTTGATGTATTTAAAATGTTTCAAATGGACATTAATTTTTTTTTAATCATTGAAAAAAAAAGTAAAAAACTTTCAAAATTTTGTAAGGACTTGCTGAAAACCTTTTGGACATTATAGACATCAGAAAACCTTTTAAGAATATTTTAAATGTTCTGTGGATGTTCTGCGGATGTCCAGAAAACCTCTTAAAAACTGTCTAAAACTTTAAAAAAAAAATTGAGATTACCAAAAACAAAGTCTCATGACCCTTTCCAGAATGATTAGAAAACCTTTCATGTCCATCTAGAACATCCAGAAAACTTTTAAAGAACATCTAATGTGTATTACAAATGTTTTAAAAACTTTTAGAAATTGTTCAAAAACATGTTAGAACTTTTCAGGAATATCTATAATTTTATATAAACTAGGGATTGTATTGGGCACATACTAATGTCCTACCACCGATATATACTTGCTATACCATTTATACCTATTTTCCTAGATGATGTTTCACATTCTTTTATATGCGGGCAAAAATGTAATGCATGAAGACGTGGTTACTAAAATTAAATCACACACACCTTAATTAGTCCTATCAAAATATGAAAATGCCTCTTCCTATTGAATACAATTTGAAATTGTGACTAACTGAACAATAGGCCCTAACGGGAGTACAATTTTAATGCACTCAAAAAGATGGAACCTAGCATAAATAGTTAAGATTTTAATGTCTTTTATCTATTTCCATTAGTTTTCAAATTTGAGATTTTCTTACTTGAATATTCATAAAAATGCATGAATATTCATGATATAGAAACCAATAGGAGAAATAGTGGATCTCATAGAATAAAAATGTTTTTTTTAATGTTTATTTAAGATGAAGAGGTAACAGACCTAATTCAAATGTTTTGTTGATGTTTGTAAATGATGAAGACGGTAGGCAGACATAATAACACCGTCCATTGACATTTTTAAAACATTTTCCAAAAAATCTGTGCTTTGCGGTAAGTGCTGAGTCCAAACTTTGATGTTATATATGGCCCATTCTCAGTAAAAGCGTTCAAATACGGAATTTTGGTGTCGCCGACATTCCATGACAGTTTGCGGTTCCCTGAAACCTATTAGATACTATTTAAATGTTTATAATATATCACGAGGACTTTATTTGTTAAAAATAAACACGATCAAATGCGGTTGTCTGCCTTTTTGTATAAAATTTTGCTGTTAAACTTCGTTAAGACCCCCAAAACGCAGTGTCGCCGGCTATTTCAGAATTATGTTTTATTGCTCCTCTCCGTCCACAAACACACTTTCCAAATATCATTTTCATGGACGATGAGCATATCATATGTGCTAATCACAATACTCAAAAAGTTCCAAAATTTTTATTGACTTCTTTTTTTATAGCCTTTTGAAACCTGTCGCCAAATTCACCGCCAGATACGTTACCAGTTTCTTTAGTGTTACAGCATTGCGAAAATAACAAGACTATGCAATGACCCTGTGTATATGAAACCCTGAGGATATACTTCATACACTGCAAGTACTTAGATTTTTTGTGCAACAGCTCTTTATTGAGAATACGGTACAATGTTTGAAATATCGGTTTTCTACACTTTTATTTGGGCAGATACGTTACATACTTTTCACGCCACCCACTGCGACAGATATTGCAATGTCAGACAAATTGTATATTATACATTACTCCTCGGAATGACGCATCGATTCAACATTAAAGTTTAGTACAAGTGAGAAATATTTGGTAGATATCGCTCTCATAATAATATGATCGACCATATACGTTACCACAGATACGTTACCCCAGATACGTGACCGAATTTTGCTCTTTGGTCTTGTGCTTTCTGGGGATCAAATCTGGTCAAAATTCATCCCTACACATTACATGCTTCGTTTTGTTGGACCTCAGGATTATATTCTTACACCAAAAGGACAGAGAGGTGAAAAAGAGCAACACTTCCACATGATTTTTCTTTGAGCGTCAGTGTCTCACCACTTAATGCCAAGTTTTCCGACAGATACGTTACCACATAATCAAAATGCTGAAAAGAAATTGTAAATGTTTTTACAAACAAATCGTTGTGTGCTCATAAACTCCAAAGTTCTATTCTATAAAACCCAACCACTTTCATATTCTATGCAACAACTTTGAACGTTTATTTTACAAGACGAAGCTAAGATTCAGCATATCAGTTTTTTGCTTTTCGGATTTAGCAGATACGTTACGTATAATTCAGGGCACCCACAGTGACAAATAATGTTATGTAAAACAAAGTGTTCATAAAACAATTCTGCATAGAATGACGCTTCCATAAAAAATTAAAGTTATGTTCAAATGAAGAATATTCAGTATAAATTGCTCTGTAACTTCACCGACAGATTCATTTACGGTACGCCAGATACGTTACCAAACTTTAAAAGAGTAAAAAGTAGTTTATGAAACGCTTCCGAGAAAAGTTTCAGTGTTCTGTTGCATATTTATTCTAGTGTTTTTCAACATATGAAGAACAACTCAAGATTCATTGATAAGTTGAACAATTATTTATTCATTTTCATTAAAAGGGATGAGCCAAATACGTTACCATAGGTCAAACAACTGTTTAGCATATCGAGTTCATAGAGACTGTACCTACTTCCTTCTAAGTGCCTGCAAAAATATATTTTTTAAACCTTGTTTGCATTATCCATCAAAACTTAATGAATATTTATAGTCAGATGGATAAATACATTCAGACGTAAGATGAGAATATTCTGTGAATGAAGAACTCAGCTTTCACATTTAGGGCTCTTTTCCACTACATTTCATAGTTTAAATATTACGTACAATGTTTAAAATTGTTAATTTGGGCTTACATCATTCATTTTTACATCAATTCATGAGGTAAATAATTAAACAGGTGATATTTATTAATTCATACACAACTAAAATCATTACTTATATTTTACCAGATACGTTACCAAAGGTGATTCGATGTTTTTCAATAGTTATTTCCCCAGGAAAGCAATTCATATTTGTTTCCTGTGGAAATTCCAGATCGGATCGTTCCCTTTGCATGATTTGTGGGATTCGAAACTTTATTTGTAAGCGAAATTTGCTAAAAATACAAAGTGAATCTTAAGGTTATATTTCATTTCAGCAAAAAGCATATTTCAACCTACCACACAGAAATAATTTCTACCAATTCCAAAGGGATGACAACATCTTTACCTCTTGAAAAACCCCAATATCTTTAGGGGGACAGATGTCTTTTCCTGAACAGAAATTGGATCAAAACAATAAATTTGATTCAGAGTTAGGAGTCCATTACAACATGTAAATTTGTGGTAACGTATCTGATTGGTGATAAAAAATCATATATGATGCTCTATTTCAATTCATTTTTACTCAATGAATGGCCATCATTTAGAATGTTCCACTTTTTGTTTCGTATTTGACTGGTTTTGAAGTTTCCGAAAACACATCTTTGAATGTATTACTTTGTGGTTGATTTTTCGGTTTTAGTCACATGGAATTGAACACTTAATCTGAGAATGGCCCATATGTTTTAAAAATGTCCGTTTTAGATGAAGACGTATGGAACATTAAAAAAAAAATCTTGCAGAAACATACTGAAAACGTTATGTGTTTGCATCCGCACCACCTTCATTTTGCTCCTCAAAGAACTACAAAGTTTAGAGGAAAATCTGATGAAAAAGTAGCTGCAGATGTTTCAGCAAAAGTGGATGTGGCAAAAAATAGTCACAGAAGTTTAAAGGAACTATGAAGTGCAAACACATGTTGACTTGTGTTGATTCATAGTATCCTGATCATCACTTTTATGTCTAGAAGAATATCTAAATATGTGCTGTATGTTTTACACTAATATTTCAAGTATTTTTCTTCAGATTGCTTGGATATGCCCACAGCGTAATTTGAAGAAAAAAAAAATCAAAGGGGGGTGCACGTCCAGTACCCCCCCCCCCCCCCCCCCCAATCTACCACTGTTATTTGTGGTACTGGTGCTCATAGCAGCAATGATGTTTGAATATGTGATTTGTGATTATTGCTACAGTGCATGTCAAGCCGTGTCTTTCTCTTTTGGGGTCACTTACTTTTCAGTACGATAAAGTGAAGAGGAAGTATTTGTCCTCTGGCGATGTCTTCATCCTCGACACAGGATTGAAGTTTTACATGTGGACTGGGAAGGATAGCAACTTTGATGAAAAGTATCAGGTAAGAACGAATCGATGGAATAGATGTCAATAGTATGCAGTGTTGTTTCTCTTGCATCCATGTCTTCAAATTCCTGCCTTCATCTATTACGTCTCGCAAATTTTGTTTTCTGTTTGTATCTACCCTAGCGCTTCTGAACCGCTCAAGATACGATGGAGAAGATTTAAAGCGATCAGGCCATGATCCGCCGCACTTTGTCGATTTTTGATGATCGTAGCGGAATCGCCATCTAGTGAGATGGGGGTATAAGTGATAAGTCTAATGCGGCTACAAACAGGGAAGCGTCCACCACCTTTATATCCACTCATCTTGCTTCAGTCATTATTTCCTTGATATCTACTAAAGCAAGACGAGTGGATATAGGCAGTGGATGCTTCGCGTGCGTCCACTGTTCGTAGTCTCGCCTCATTAGACATTTAGCGTGATAGTAAAGACCATAGCTGCATCCTCCTCCAACCTTACAGGCTATTTCTACCCATGGATCCGTCTATTCATCCTGTCCCCATCTATGTATCTAGTGCTCCTACTGGTATTTTTCTCTTTAACCCCATCTTCCCACCCCCAGTCCGCTCAGTACTTCCAGGACATGACTTCCAAGCGGCCCCGGGCATCCAAGGAGACTCTGGACGAGGAAGACGTCTCGCCCAGCCACGAGTTCTGGGACTACTTCGACCAGGACGATGAGGTCGATGGCGAAGATGAGGACCAGTCTGCACAAGATGAAGATGACTCTGCTTCCTTCGACCCAGTCCTCTTCAGGTATTTTAAAAATAGGCCTGGGACATTTTCCTGGCAGAGAATCAAACTCATTTGCAAATCTGTGTTGCCGAGGGTTCCATTGAAATTATTTGTGACCGCCCAACGTAAAAACCCACAAACAGTATTCCAAAATGAAGTTCCACTTTTTGTGCCGCAGTTTCAAGGAGTAAGCTCTAAGCTTTGGAATGATATATGACTTATTAAAATTAATTGGACCATCCTAACTCACTCGAAAAGTGATTCAAATGAGAGAGAGAACTTAGTGGTGCACTTTCATAGAAGAGGGAGAAAAGAGGATTTTCTTATGTTTGTGCTGCCAATGGACAAGGGTCATTTTGTCTCTCCATCCACGAACATGTAAATTTATGTAGGAACACAGACAATGAAGTCATTATGTGGTTAATGGCATACGCTTAAAGCCAAAACATAGTTCTCATGTGCTGCGGAACTGTTGATTTTTTGCTCTAATTTGGGAAATGTGTGAAAGGATGCCATGCTAACACAATTACCATTGGGCAATGACGTAAATGCAAAATATTAACCAAAAAGGTTCACAGAAGTAGTTCAGTTTCAGAGCTTGCCCGATGGTGGTTGCAATAGAATGTCTTATATTCGATAACATCAATCATAACGTATTGGGCCATAGGGGTATCCACCACTCACGAGAGCGAGTTCCTTGCAGTTTGTTCTGTGTTTGATTTAATACTACTGCAGGGACATGATTCAATCATCACGAACAGGCAGTGTTCTACACATCCACAACTGAACGAGGGGGGGGGGGGGGGGGCGCTTCCGGAATGAAAGTCGATACACCAGCATTTATTATTTCACACCATTGAGCTCAAAATACTACAGAAAATGACTTATTCCTGCAAAATTGCATCATACAGACAAGTTTCCTGTTTCAGCTTTCTGATAAATTGCAGGCAAATTTGAGTTTGTCAAAGATGAATTTTGAGCCATTACAAGTACTATAGATATGTGTGTTAAACCTTTCTATGCCAATATTTGCTAATTTTACACACATACCTATAGAGGGAAAGTTAATGTGGCCTACAGAAAATTAAGTGGTGCCATAGGAAGGGCTCTGTTAATGGTGAATTTTCCAAGTCCCCAGGATTTTTCTTTTTTTGACAGGTAGACAGATGTGAAGTTCAGATTCCAAAACTAACTAAGGGTTGATTGTAGCAGAGATGCTCACAGTACCCACACTCAAACTTCTTCTTTTCTTGTGGTGGGAAATGCTGGTGAGAACCCAGATGATATTTACATTCCAAAAACAAGATGCCTTGCTTGTTTAAATCAGTTGTTGAAATAACATAAGTGTACATGATAAACACACTTTTTTAAATATAAGAATATGAAGATTTGAATGTTGAAAGCTCAAGCCATCTGTGAATCACGCATTTCTTTTGTTTTCTCATGAATATATCTAATTTAGGCTGTCAAATGCCTCGGGAGAGTTAACATTTACCGAGGTGTCGACGGGAGATAACATCAGGCGTGACGATCTGGACCCAAGTGTAAGTTCAAAAGTTGTTGGAATATGAAAATGCAAAGAACAGACTCGTCTTTTGAGGTACAGACAGAGGCGTTTCAGTAATGCTGTAGAGAAAAGCTAATTAGTGTGCATCGAGATTGTAGAGACTAATGCAGGGTGCGATTATCATGAACAGAGATGACCGTACATAAAGCTCAGTGCTAGCACAAACGTACTGAATGGAGGAAAACTTTTGCATGCAATGAAATTGGACAATTGGATTTGTCATCTGTTGAAAATGTAATATATCAGTGCAAAGAGCGATGAAAAAAATACAGGAGCTAGAAAAGCACTGAGACTTCAGACCTCTGCCAAGCTCATTTCCACGCACGTAATACACGCATACTCAAAATTGCCCAATTTCCCAATGATTTAAAGAAGCCCTGTGTTTCTATAACTTTAATCTGTTGTGCCGCACCTTGAGCAGAGTGCTCGCTTTCATGGGCATTTACAAACCTCAAATGCGTGCAGCTTGAACTCCCAATTAAGTACGTTGACCCTATTAGCCAAAATATGAAAATTCCTCAAAAATTATGTTTTATAATTCTCAGATCACTACCAAAACGTAATCATCTCTTCTCTGTGTCATTATCAACTACTTCTGCAAGTTTCATCCAAAGCAGTTTTCAGTGTTTTGAGTTATTTTCCGAACAGACAAACAAACCAACACTGACAAAAAATATAACCTCCTTGTGGGAGGTAATAAATAAATGATGATGTTGTGATTACAAAGAGAATGATTGTAACAATAACTATGATCACCTTTATTTTCTTCATTAGTTGTGTAGACAGAGACATGTATAATACTATACCACTTATCTCTACTTCTGTGGAGTGCTTTAAGGGAAGTAGTCCTATCATTGGCTATATCTAGGTGCAGGAAATGTAAAAAAAAATGTATATATATATATATAATATATTTCCTTTCTTGGCTCAGTTCATGTGCCATGCATTTTCATGGCTCATGAGTATAGATCCTCGGAGGGAAATATTGATACTTTTTCACATGAAATGGTACCTCATATTGCGGTATAATGAATAATAAATTGTAGCTGTGATTTGTTGAATTTAACAAATCCTGTACTTACTTGTCGCCTGTGCAGGATGTGTTCATTCTAGACACTGGAAGGGCTTGCTACGTGTGGGTGGGATCGCAGGCAGACAATGCTGAGAAGAAGAATGGAATTCCATATGCAACGGTGAGAATCTATATATGTCTTGGCTGTCTGAAATCACTTCATTTTCATGCATCTTTGATATCAACTCAACACTTTGAAGGGTCTTACAAATCTCCAGATTGATACCGTCAATTACACCTGAGCACGTTTACATATCGTCCATGAAAATGGAGTACTGTGTACTCCATTTATTTCAGAGGTTTTTGTTTGTGTGAATTTTGCAAGCCCCGCAATAATTGTGAATTTAACAACATGCTGACATGTTAACTGAGCCTGACATGAATGCCACTTGAACACTTGCATTTCTCCATTAATTACTATCCTTCTCTGTCACAAATTTCACCACTGTTGAAATTGTCAGGAAGTCATGATTCACACACACACAAAAAAAAATTATACTTGCTAGATAAATGGCATATACAGTACGTAGTACAAAACTTATTCATAGAATTTTATTTTTAGGGAAAAATTATGAGAAGTGTGAATGGAGGAAAAATTGAACACAGATTGGAGAGGAACGTCAAAATGTACTGACTCTGTGTAATTCAAAGCAGTTTGAGGTTTGAATTAATTATAAAAATCTTCAGATCTGCTCTTGTTTGTTCTTGATGATTGACTAGATATGAATAGTCTGGAGCTGGGAATATGCAGTCAAAACTTACGCCCGTGTCGTCACTATGCATGCAAGTGAATGGCAAAGGGCACAATTGATATTGAGAAAGTGGTGAGCTATGGAATGATGAGAAATTCATCACTGCAGCCTTCAGCATTTCTTGTTTAAATTTGTAGGTGTAATTAGGTCTCACTGATCAAACTGCAGGCTTATATTAATCGTGAAGCCTTGATTGTTTCAAGCCCTATGGCTGCAGCAGTTGTGCGCCCAATACAGCGAAAGTACTCTCTCCTCATTCATTGCCCATGGTTCTTCGTAGGGGATGTAAAACTTTAAGTCCTGAAGTTGCTTGCTCGTGCTATGTTTACACCGTGACCACGGCAGCCTCATTCGTCTGAAATGTAGTGTGCTGTGGGTTGATGGGATATTCTCCTTGTTTTCTCCCACTGTAGTCTAGTCCTGTTCATTCTAGTCCTCGCTCTAGTGAACATGCAGCTATCAGATGCCATTCCCCTGATGTCTGGTCAGACTAGACTTCACAATATTTCCCATTGCGTCCCACTATATGGACCACCTCTCAAGATTTGTAATGGCCTTTTACAAACATGCTGTCACGTTTTGTTGAGCTCATCCCATTTCATTACAACCTACTAGGCTTCTCATTGGCACCTTGATTGCCATGACAAATTTTTTGACAATTTAAAAATGTAACCATGGCATTAGTGGCAATCATGGCCTGTCATGTTTGCCCGTCCCCCCCCCCCCCCACATTGTCTCACGTCCATCCCGTTCTTCATGGTGACCTGAAGCGTGACTGCTGCGGACGCCAAGAACATAGTGTATATGGGGCATTGCAACCATTCAGTTCTTCTTAACCCTAATAGGGCTGGGGGGGGGGGGGGGGTTGAATCAACCTCCCCCTCGACATTTTTCGCGATAATTCTGCTGCGCGAAATTTTTTTGACCACGCCGCTCGCTGACTTTTTACTTTCCAGTCTCGCAAATCATATGACATCATTTTCGCGAAAATCGGACATACCGTTACAATGCTGCACGACCTTTTATACATCCTTATCAGACCGAAAATGGCTCAAAAACGTGATTTTGTGTGCAAAGTTCATGCAAATAGAGTTTTCTCACCTTATTCAAAAAGATATGATCATTTTCACTTTCAGTGGCTTAAATCAATTAATTTTGGCATAATTATGCTCAAAATAGTTTCTGTAATAATTTTTTGTGGAAAAAAAAATGGAAAAAAAACCCCAAAAGGTCAAAAAACAAAGAAATACATAAGGAATTCATCAAACAATAGAATACATAAGAAATCAATTTTGATACCAGATTTTTTTTTCAAGCACATTGTTAGGAATGCTACAGGGAACAATGTCACCAAAAATTAGGATGCCATTGGCTTTATTTTCTGAATTAGAGCAAAGTTCATGATTTCACACATATTAATTAATATAAGATATAAAAAATGAAAAATTCAATTTTTTTCTCTTATACCAGTTCAGTAGATTACGCAACAAGTAATGTATGTGCCGATTTTCAGGGCGATTGCGCGATTGACGGCCGAGATCTCGGGGGGGGGGGGGGGGGGGGTTGAATCAACCCTCCCCCGGCCACAGAACAGGCCAAAAAGCCCGGCCTGGTTAGAGTTAAGAGGCTATGCAAAATATGTCGTGACTCTGACACTTGCACACAGAATAAATTGTATTCACTCTGACTCTGAGTCAGATTTGTCAGTATGAGATCGATACAATGTAATGTATAGCTGGCAGTTAATGTGTGACTATCTTGTGTTTACGATCGTCTCTCTTGCGCAGCAATATCTGATGAACACGCACCACAAAAAGGCCAACATCACGTGTCTGAAGGAAGGCTCCAAGTCTAAGGATTTCTACTCCCGCCTCAAGTAGTCTCACAATCCAGTCTCGGTATCGCTTTTTTGCTGGGTTCGCACGGGAATGATTCGGAAAGCTTCACGGAAATATCACCAAGCACTCGGCAGAAATGGAGGTCAAGATGCCATAGATTAAATTTGCTGAAGTCTCGCATGTAGGCCTTATGGTCAATTTTGCTTCAGCAAATTCACAAATGAATGAATTGTTCCATAACTCTAATAATTGTTTCATTTTCTTTTTCATTTGCATGCATTCATGCAATGTGGATACCCGCCTTTCTTCCTAAACCAGAACAGATATGATTTGCTTTCAAATGTGGTAATTGAAAGAGAGAAATTAATTGCTATATATAGAGCCAAGAGTCAAAACGTCTGTATTTGACCCAAGAAAGCCTGTGATATTTTGACAGGATTTCGCCAAAGCACAGTCTTCAAGGCATGAAGCATTATGATTGCATTATATGACCAAATTGTATTAAATTTATGGAAATATGATTCTTTTTCTGTCATTTTCTTTTGCAAGTTCATGTGCTTTCAAGTCAGTGAGTTCATCAATAATAAAAGAGGGAGAAACAAAAACAAAAAGAAGATATGTGGTGCAAAATGTAAATCAAAACTTCAAACCTATTCCTTATTGTAAACAACTACACAGACAGCTTGCAGCATTGTCATGATTGTGAATAGCATGTAACAAAGCCTGGATGAAAATTCAAATATTGCTGTGCCAAATAGATAAGAATTAAAATTGCTTGATTTCAAGTCTTCTAGCATTCTTGGAATTTTTATTTGATCATACCTATTTACATTGAGATAAGATGATTCTTTTTTTCTGTGTGTAACTTTTATTAGATATTCTGGTGATAATCAAAGATGGAGTCTATTATATTTTGTTGCCGTATCCGTGTGATTTATTTTCATTTTGTGCATATCCTGTCTCTATTTCTGTAATTTTTATCACAATTTTACTGTAGATGTACACTCTGCAATGAGTTGTTGTACTTATGATTTCTTTTGTGATGTAAATATCTATATATCTGCATGCATTTTTATGAAGTGTTTATCCTATTTTTCTTACAGTGGCGTTACTGTGAATCAGTAGGTCTTGGTCTGTAATATGCTAATCAAATAAGATAATACTTCATTATTTGAAGGGGGCATTGTTTGTGATTGAAAGCTGCCAGTGTGTATCTGGTCCATATTCTAAGAAACGTAGAAACTGTCCTGAAATTCCGAAGTACACAGGTGTAAACAGGGTTGTGCACAATTCAAAGAAAAGTGATACGTTTAGTGATATTCAGATTATATGTCCTTTGTGACACAGTGAAATGTGCCATCACTTGATGTGGAAAAAAAAAAGAAGGAAAAATGTGCTCATGTTCAGAGTGTGATGTAAGTGTGATTCATGGATAACAAATTACATTCTTGATAACTTCATATCCAGTTTATGCATTTACCTGTACCAGTAATTTCCCACACTTTCATCTTTCATTCCATGTTCCTTATTACTCACAATTATTCAAACAATTACAAAAGTTCTAAAAGCACTTTGTCCACACATTACCAAAAAACACACGAAAAAACAAAAAAAAATCCATCAATCTGCAATCATGTTTTGCCATTCCATTTGTTTTAAAGATTACAGTGTAGATTTTAGTTCTCTCTTGATACACAGTGTTTATATTATTGTGTAGTCACTTTTGTAAGCTTTGAAGTCTCATAGACTACTCAGCCCAATACAAGAAAAAGACAAGCAAGAAAAAAAAAAAGGAAACCAGATCAAACTCCATTAACTGTCTGCTGTCCTCTTACGATCATGCTCTTTATTTATCGAGTGTTTCAAATTTCAACAACGTCTTTCAATTAGGATATTGGATAGTCGTTTTTTTTTTCTTGTATTTTTTTTTTGTGAGCACGTTGCAAATTTTCTTGCAACTGTGTAGCTGTAAAGCAGTTGCCCATTGCTATCATGTCCATGGAGTTTCCTTACATGAAATTGTAATACATACTACAGTGTGTCCTGCTTATAGTTGTTAGAATTTGTATTTGACATTCTTCGACATAGTCAAAGTTATAGTTGATAAAAAAAAGATAGTAAAATATATGATAAATTATGATCTGTGTCTGCTGTCAGCAGCATAGATATGTATCATAGGGAGGAGATGGTAGTGACATTGGGTATAGAGAAGGAAACAAAGAAGAACATTACATTGTATGAATGTTTTGTGTACTGCCTTAATCAGTCTATTGCAAAATAGAAAGAGAAGGGTTGTTTAGAGGGTCATGGGAGTCGCAAAGTTAAGACCTCCCTAGGGCTTCTTTGTACAGCAGCTGCAACAGGATATAATCACCATGACAAAATTGCCTCCTGTGCTTCTCTGCAGTGACAATGAAGCAAAGACATTGCAAACTGTTTTGATTTTGAGCGGTGAGATCACGAAATGATCGTCTCGCTGGGAAGCCACTTGTGGGGATGGATTCCAGAGAGAAAGACTGTTGCCTGGCAACAGTACGGGGGAAAACACACCCAAAGAAACGAACCTTCTTATTCATTGTTAATTCTCCGGTGCCTATACAGCAGTTGGAGGGCGTGTTGAAGGAGGACTATGCAACTTTGAATGGTGGATAAACACATCTTCCATAGGCAGGGCATAGCCATGAGCGTCGTGTTACGTTGGCAATAACAGATATCTGTCTCTGTGATAATGATCCATGTCATTTAAGGTGTCTTGAGACGCAACCAAGCCTCACAATAATGTTCATCAATTAAGGAAAGAATTAAATCTTGTCACATGATAGATAAGAGGAATAAAACTACATCACATGAACATATGAATTAGAACACTGTCTTATCGTTTCATAATTTTTGTTTGATGTAGTCATGGTATCATGTGTGTGGGCCATCTCTTATTTTTATGTATTTATATTTATTTATATATTTATATATATGTATGTATATATATATATATATGTTCATATATATTTATATATATATATATGTATGTATATATATATATATATATATATATATATATATATATTTGTTCATTTATATTTATATATATATATTTATGTATATATACACAATGTATATATATATTTATATATATATATACAATGTATATATATATGTGAGAGAGAGTGTTTATGTATATATATATATATATATATGTATATACTTGAACGTAAATATACATGACAGCAAGGTATTTTTGCAGCATGTGATTTCATGAATTGCGTATGGCATTCAATGCATAATAGTGTAGACAAGAACTTTCGCATGCATTTCAATTTTGAGATTCTTGGCTCTGGCGAAATTCGTGAAATTAAAGTGCATGTGAATATTCCTGGTTTTACAAGCATATAGATTATATATGGATATATATATACATATATATATATATATATATATATATATATATATATATATATAATATTGTGTGTGTGTGTGTGTGCGAGTGTATATGCATGTATAAATATTCAAGTGTCTGTGTAAGCATTGGCATTGAGTTAACTGAACAATGAACTTTCTGCAGACAAGAAGTAACACAGTTGTCCTCGAGACTTATATACAGATCATCTTTACTTTCAAAAGAAGAATAAACTATGTGCCCAGTAAAAATCTAGACAGGCTGTGTGTATTGTCTTGTCTCACACACTTGTTCCATGTAATACAGATTTTCGGGTGTACTGACATTATGCTTCAGTAATGAGAGGCAAATTCTGATTTGCATGTTGAGTAATTAAACAGCAAAGAAAACAAACGCAAATGAAATACTACAATACAAAGAACAATAAAAGAAAGATAAATCCATAGAAAATCTGGGGAAAAAATATGATCAATACACCATCGTATGCAGTTTTGATCGTTGGATTTTATGAAGGTGTCTTAAAGACAGTACCTGTCATTGATAGAAAGATAAGAAATTTAATGAGACCTTGATAATCAGACGCAGATGGCTAATTGCCCGATGAATCAATATTTACATACGCCAGTAGGGAGTCCAGACTAATTGACACCTGCATCTTGTTTTCCTTCTCTTCAAGTTGAACGTTCTTTATGACGAAAATAAATGGCGATATGGATCCTCATTGATTAAAATGATTGGCTGAGAGCAATCACGTGACCAGTCTTTTATTTTGCGCAAACGCCCAAACTTATTTTTTTTTTTTAATTTGATAATGACCGGTTTTTAAAACAATCACTCACTCGTCTGCGCTCAACCCCCAGCTGCAATGTGTTTTAAACGCACAGTCTTCAGTTAGATTGGGGCTTGTGCTGCGTGCGGGCATTTATTCTCATCAAGTGTTTTGTCAGATATTTTCACTGACATATTTGCTTTCGGCCAATAAGATGCAAGGATTTCAGAAGCTTAAAATACATGTAGTTTTCAGTCACTGACAAGTTTCATGAAACGCTGTCCTGGTATATCTTGCGAAAATGACTACCAGGAAACTTTTTTTTTAAAAAGAAAAATCACAATTTTATAAAACAAATAATGCACATTACTTGGTCGGGAGTGCGTAAAGAAAATGTGATGACATAGGTGTGGAGTTAACGAAAGATGATAGGCCCCCTATATTGCGAGTCAAATACCACCTTTGATTTTTCCACTGAACCACCACAATCTCATTGAACAGTGGGCCACACATTGATTCATGTGTTAACACTCTTTACGAGGAAAAAAAATGCAATGTGCTGAGATGTATAGGTACCGAAAGTATTCCAGAATGCCTGTCTAATCGATCCTATCAATCATTATCTCCTACAGCTATCCTAGCAGGTGAATATTGTCTCGTAGGTGCAATTGTATCATGCAATTATGACAAAGTCATAATTTAGAGTTCTTGCAGATGCGTAATTAATTCGACACCATCTTCTTTTTCGTCGTCGTCTCACTGTTGGGGTTTGGTGACAACGATGACTTTATACGCGCCGATGTCTACGAGCGGCGACCCGCTCTGGGACAGAGTGCTCCTGATGCCTTCCAGCGAACCGAGAACATCGCCCACACCGTCGTCTGCTCCGGGTGACCCCGGAAGCAGTTCCACGCGGAGGATGTAGTTGAACGGCGTTTTGCCGCCCAGCTTCCGGAACAGACCCGCCTCGTTCAGGGATACGGTGGCTGGAAGGGACTCGACCACAACGTTCATGCCAGACATCGATTTCCACTCCTTTTCGAAATCCTCCGGTACGTCCTAAGAAAAAAAAAAAAAAGCTAAGCTAAACAATCCAATAAAAAATCAAAACAATTACCAAAAATAACAAATGAAGAAAATGAGAACATCAAAGAAAACAGAGGGATGAGCGGAGCAGTCTTGATTTAAATGGACTTTAATGAAGAGTGATTACAGTCCTAGTACATTAATCATGGAGCTACATAGCTCCATGATTCCATGATTAGATATAAGCCTACGTCGCTTGGCTTTTCTTTAACGGTAGGAATTGAAACATGAGGTTTGATTTTTGACATCTTAAATCTTCAACTTAAAATTTTCAACATCACGAGGGTTACCTTCGTTCTGTTTGATGCGGACTGTTTTTTGACAAACAATGCTTATCATATCACGATGTTCCTTTCGTCATAATGTTCATTGTTGTTGTGAAATATTTCTTTTTTCGCATAGTAAATCATTCAAGCGACTCTATGATAATGATTTCCTGTCGCTACTTTCACTTTGGACGCTTAACTGTTTTCTTAAAAGTGATAATTGTTACATACTTCCTCCACCTCATTGACACAGCTGTTTTGAAGACAGACATGGCATCTACTTTTTGATAGCTCTCTTTCTCCTTTTCATCTTTTATGTTAGTCTCTACAGATCGTTTTTTTCCTCCGTAAAACTAACATAAACTAGAAGGTTCATAACCAAATAAATGCAGCCTGCTATTGCAAATTCTTTAGCTAAAAAATATCATATACAATGCCAATCTTAAATCATGTTTGCCTATTATGATGTAAATATCAAATGCATGTCTTGCAACGCTTGCTATCACGTTATATCATGTACGTGTCTCTGCCCGTACATGACAACATTTTTCTTCACCTTATTTATAGTGGTTTTAAGGGGAATGCATATTACCATTATCATACCACTCAATTTAATTGATTTAATTTTTGCTCTTTGATGAAGGGTCAAATCAGACGAACAGAATGGTAAAATGTGTTGAGTTTCATCTGAGTAGAATTTGAAATATCACATAAAGCGAACACTAAAAATTTCACTTTTTTTTTACCAGACAGCTAGCGATTTTGATCATCACGTATGCAAAAAAGCTGACGTGACGATGATAATCACCAACTCACAACTCTTCCATTCATTCATTTCATATGTCATTTCCGACAAAAGTATACGATACAATATGACATTGTGAATTTATTCAAAGACGATTTTTTTTCCCGTGCAATTTATATGAAACTTTAAGTATTGTTAATTTTTGTTTGATTTTACTCTCATTACAGTGTAAATTGCGTTAAAGTTGCACTTTCACTGGGCGAATTCAACACAGGCTTAATTCATTGAACAATGTGACTGTATGAGAATGTTTAACATGACTTGCGTGCCGTGCCATCCTTTCACTCACCTTGAAAGCCGCCAGAAGGATGATACTGTTTGCCGCGGCCTGAGTCTTCGGACACCATGGCTGACCAGACCAGGTGGCGATTTCGTCGTATCCACCTTTATGGAGTAAGAATGGTAATGTTGTATGTTGTATGAATACTTTAATAACTGAAACGTTGAATTTTCGACATAATTTTTTTTTGTAGGCCTAACTGATCAACGAAAAATTGTGAAGTGATGACGTCATCAGTTCCCTCATAATTTTTGTATCAACTGAACACTGCTGAACGAGAATTGTCCAGCAAAAATTAGCGAAACAATTTCATAACTACCCTTCTAATTTTTATCCGACTTTGATCAAGTTTTCACTTTTGTACTCGCAAGAATTTACTCTGTCTTATCAGACTTTTCTATAAATTTAATGGACTAGAATTTCTCTTCAAGAAGATGGTTCAATTGAATGCATATTGGGAAGACAAAGTTGTTAACTATCCCGAGTCTTAGAGGATGGTATAGTTTTTGGTCGAGACTGATATTGACGTTTTAACTTTTAGTGAGATAATCAGAAACCACTTATATGAAATATTAAAGAACATAAACTTCTAAGAGGAATTCAAATTTTATATTTGATGAAAATTGGTTTGGAAATGGCTAAGATATCCAAAAACAAAGAGTCCCTAATAAAAGGTGGGTCCCATCTTGTATTAGGACCACTTTGTTTTTGAATATTTGAGCCAATTCACAACCAATTTTCATCTAATAAACTTTAAATTCTTCTTAGAAGAGTATGCTTTTTAATATTTCAGAAAAATGGTTTCTGATTGTGTCGCAAAAAGTTTAAACCCCAATCCCAGGCTCAACCAAAACTATATATCATCAATTTAACAAGTCTTACCCGGATGTCGCACTTGGTGTCCCCATTCGCCATGCCCTTCTTTGATTGCAGCCAGCCACTCAGGGGAAGGGTTGGGCGAGAAACCGGTGAAACTCCCGTCCTTGAAGTTGGCGAAGTGCGCGTACTTGAAATGTCCTACGAGTGAGAATGACGCAACATACAAAAAATATCTCATAAAAGTGGATACAAATTTATTTCAGTATATGACAGGTTTCACAGACTTTAAAGAAAAGGACCAATCTTGTACTGCGTCACGAAGAGGTGAATATAAATTGTAAGTGCATTCAGCTTTACCTATAGATTCCCCATCGCGCGTTCTTAGATACTAGAGTAACTAGCCCTTTAACAGAGAGATTACGATTAAAACTCTTACCACACTGCCGGTCAAGTATAAATCCAATTGAACATTAAATTGCAATATGCGAGCGCAGATGTAGGCGAACATGAGCAGTTGGCCTGCGTTATTATACGTATAATACACTTCAAGCAACGTCATGAAATGATAGAGACTTTAAGAGAAAAAGAGAGAAAAAAAAGTCTTACCACCATCGTCTAGATTTTTGTGGAATTGGCCGACGACAAAGCTTGGCTCTTTTTCGACAAAGGCAAAAGTGTGTTTGACCCCATCGAGAAACGAGTCGAAGCCGGGAGCAGGGGTTGTCGTCTCGTACAGGTTGAAGATGGCACGAACTTGTGATGCACCGGCCGTCGTCATGGTAACAGTAGTATGTTAATGGCTAATGACTGACTATGTGAGTAGAACAGGGATAGGGATAAGATAATATTTAGGATGTGCCCAACGAGGAAGAGTGAAGAAAGAAGGACCCCTGAGCTGTACTTATATATCCTCGCAGTTCCGATTCCAAACGTGCGGCGGTGGTTGGGTTTCGAATAAGGGAATCCCGGGCGCATCCCGGTCCAGCCACAGTATCCTATAGTGAAATCAGCTGACTACCATTTGTGGATTTCTAAAGTGAAAGTTCCGAACTAACCAAGGCTCAAAATGTTCCACTTTATCATGCAATACTCATTAAAAACAAAACAAACAAAAAAATAAAGGAGAAACTAGGGTAAAACCACTAAGCCACTAGTCTCTTTTTTTAACGATAAATAATACAACGCGTACTTTCGACGGAAGCCATATAGTTACACTGGCACTTTAATCGATTTGAATGAAGGAAAATGCTTTCATTAAATCTCTAACAAGCATTAGCATATACCAACGCACATACACACTCACAGACACACAACTATACCATAATACACATTCCCAGGTACCTATTATCGCAAAACACGCAGTACACATCATTTTACACCACACACAAACACAATGTCATAAAGACACAAGCGGATTACAATTCAAGCAAACAGCATTTCGATGATCCCATAAAAAAACGGACCACAAATCTAGAAAGATGTGAAATTTCATTTCAGGAATTTAATGAAAAAGGATGACGCAGAACTTTTAAATTCGATCCAAACAAACTAACAGATAAACAAACAAACAAACAAATAATCATCAGATCAAAACTCGACGTATCCATTGTTAGATAGCAGCTCACAGCAATCACGCTTCAAACCTAATTGGTTGTTTTTTTTTAATTGTAAACATTGAATTTATTGTGCTACGTTATGATAAGGCTAAAAATTATGAAATAAACGAAAAAATACATAAATTCTATGCATGCACAAACTTGCAAAAACGGCCACTGGCTGAACAGGTTCCCTTTACCACCGTGCTGAATGAAATAAAAACGTTATATGGAATTAACGTGATGGTTAAAAAAAAAAACCCTCTAAAACTTGAGATGATTCAGCTGACTCTCTAAATTCCTTAGATTGGAAATCGATCTATACGATTCTGTGGTTAGGGACAAATCCCAGATTAGACTGAGAAAATAGACTGAATTTCTAAATCTATTAGATTGAGATTTTCAGTCTAATTTTGGATTTGTCCCTCATCTCAGTCTAAGGAATTTAGAGAGAGAGCGAAGTATAACCCTTTTCCTATAGCCATGTTTTACGACTGCGATATCATTTTGATTTTCACTTAAAAAGTTGGTTGAACTGGAATTGAGATAAAGCAACAAACGTGCGATTGTCTTTATCAAGATTAAAGGAAACCAAAACCCAAAGAGCAATGTGGATTGAGTGAAAGCAGCAACATTATCAGAACACATCAGTGAAAATCTGAGGAAAATCGGATAATCGATGCAAAAGTTTTAAATTTGTAAAGTTTTGGTGTTGTTATGACTGGATAAGGAGACTACTCCAGTATATGGCATAATTATGTAGACAACAAAGTAAAGACGATAAAAAGAAAATTCAACATATTTTCACATTTCCAGCTTAATGAAACGGCACTTGACTAAACTCTTTAAGAAATCAAGAGGAATGATATTACTCTTAACATAATATGTCAGAAACAAGTTGATGGAATGCATAATTTTCATGCAAAATGATTTTTTTTTTTGGGGGGGGATTTTTTTCCCAGTTTTCTTTATATTGTTGTCCACACATGACGTCATAAACTCTAGTAGTCTCCTTATCCAGCGGTTCCAACACCGAAACGTTAAAAGTTAATAATTTTGCATTAATTGTCCGACTTTCCTCAAATTTTCTATGATGTGTTCTTACTATTTGTTGCTGCTTTCACTCAATCCACATTTCTCTTTCATGTCTTTGGGTTTTGTTTCCTTTAACGAAGATCCCGTGACCTCTGAACAACGATGGATGTATGCACGTCGGCACGCTGACAGGAAACATGACTTGCGGTTCCCAGTATAGAGACATGGGCTGAGGAGAAACAAATCGAAAGTTCTCTATCACACTGACCGAACGACGTTTGACTTTGATTGTTAGTCAATATAGGGAATTCCCGTTTGCAATAGATCTTTCTCGATGTCCCTTGACCACACATTTCCGCCAGAGGAATATTTATTAACATTATCAAGTTACTATCGATGCATGAGCGGCACACGCAAATTATTTCATGTCATCGTGTAGAAAACTTTCTTCTACATTATAAACTAAACAAATCTTTCTTATTTTTGATGGTGTGTTGCTGTTTTCTGACATAAAGATGCACGTGATACAATCATTATACTTAAACAACATGAAATTACTGATCTCTTGTCTTGGTCCACGCCCATACAATACTTCTTCTTTTGCCGATCTTGCGTTTGACATTTCAGCACAGTCGTTATTATAATTCAGGGTGCATTAAATTGTAGCGTGATTTGTGATGAACGTCTAATGATCGAAAGATTGCATGTGGGATTCATTTATAAAATCGTCGCGGGCAATATAATCATTTAATATGATCATTAAGAATTTACAGCTGAATATTGGCTATCCAGCCATCTTCTCGGATGGAAATGAACAAAAAACAACAACAAACGAACAGACAGACAATGCGGCTTTCCTGCGTTCCCTATGCGTGATTATATAGGATTGTACAGTGTATTGCCCAACTTTTAAATTTTGCAAACGTGAAAAGGGGTAATTAGTGAGACGAGACTAGCTTTATAAAGAATATCGAGAGATGGCGCCGTCATTTTCTCCCCTTTATTTTTCGAGCACTATTATCATCATCCGCATCATCATCACCAACAACTTCAACTCTTCACGTCTCCTCCTTCATCTTCTTCTCCTTTTTCTTTCTTTCTTTTTTTCATCTTCCTCTCCTCATGTAGCCCTATATCTCAATAAGAATTATTAAAACATTTTGTTATCAACGCTGGTTTCAATTCTAAATTTCATTTTAATGCATCGAGACATTGGAAATCAATTCAGTCGTGAAAAAAAAAAATCATGTCATTTAATAGGCCCATATCACATTCACAACCTGAACACGTCTTTACAATTATACAACTATAGGTGCCAGATTTGCTAGGTCTGTGTCAAATTCGACCTGTGGTTATTATTATATTAGGGCTTACATACTTTGCGGTTATTTGAATACTTTGAATATCATACGGAAACGCATTTCACTATCAGACACTGTCATATTTGGATTCAGAAATATATCCTCGTAGTGATCGGTTGATAGTGCTTCACGTGATTTTATGTACTTTCGACCACTTGAGAATGTTGCAATTTTCGACATTCATGTTTAGAAAATGGCCTCACTTTTATGATGACACTTTCCAAATGGGACACAATTTGTGAGATGATGTCACAGTTTTACGAACTGATTAACAATCAACTCCCCCCCCCCCCCCAAAAAAAAAGGAGTATTCAGCGGCCAGTCGAGATCTCGATTGCCTGCCATGGGCAACTCTTGCGGTGTCACGGCTATTTCCGGTCACTGGCTCTGTGGCCGGTGGTCGATGTGATGGTCGGATTAGAGTTGTTTTATACTATTTTTATAGGCCGGGTACCGATAGAGCGACAGCTTTCGGATATGAATTTGAAAACAAATTCAGTCACCTGCTCGATGCTCCGTTAACTGAGGAAAACTTTAATGATTTCATTATATATAGTTTATAATGAAACACACACACACACACATACACATACACACACACACACACACACGCACACACACACACACACACACACACACACACACACACACACATATATATATATATATATATATATATATATATATACACACAAATCTTATGTTTAGATTTTTTTATCCAAAGGTAATATCAAACAAAACAACCCGCTTAATTTCGAGTTTCTGGTTAAAACTAATGGACATCGGTGCCTCCAAAACTACTATTTGGGAGTCATCTTTGCCCATAGTTTTAATCAGTAACTCTCAAGACAGAGTATAGTTTGTATGTATATCAGTCTACTGTAAAGGTTGTCAGTGTCGTTGCTGTAATCCATGAGAATGAGAAGGGCGTTAAGTTGTCTTGAACACTTTGGGTTTAGTGGCAACTTACGCCCTTATCATTCTCAACCGACGTAACGTCGTCGTCGTCGTCGTCGTCGTTGTTGTTGTTGTTGTTGTTGTCGTCGTTGTTATTGTTGTTGTTGTTGTCTGTACATTGATTATCTTGTAAACCAATCACTCCTTCTTTGGATAATTCAAGTGGCACACAGAGTATGCACCAATGTCATCGAAAGGGATGCCGTTTGCTGAAAGCTTTTCTCGCAAAGTGGGGATGAGCGCGCGCACTTGCTCCTTGGTTGACCCCGGTTGTACTTCACAGCGCAGCATGTAGAGATAGGGTGACCTTCCGGTGAGGATTCGTTTGTACAGAGCAAAATCGCCCAGTTTTACGTCCCCCGAACAGGACTCGCTCAAGATAGTGGTTCCACTTTTTGCCTTCCAGTCAGACTCAAAAGCCCCGAAGTTGGCCTCACCGACCACCGTATCCTAAAATGAGGAACGCGGACATAAGAGTTTAAAAAAAAAATATAGACAAATATACAGCTTCTGGCAGGAAGAGTTGCCTAGAAATCTTCGACGTTTTCCAGAAAGTCTATTGAAACTGATAGCTCACAGAAGCACAATTAATATTACAGGTTGATTTGCCACTCATGCGGAACGTTAAAGGAAAGTGAAAGTTGAAATGGTTGGTACATATATACATGTGAGACTCGTTTCACTAAGAGTTGACTATAAAACAATCGAAACCAAAGCATTCATAACCAAAGTTACTGTTGCTATAAAAGTTAGCGCAAAAAAAAAAAGAAAAAAAGAAGAAGCTACCAATGTATATGATTGTGCAAGTTCATAACTCGAGATCTTCGGGGAAGAGTAATTTTGACATTGGAATTTTGTATACACAAAGAAAGGAGAGTTGTCCCCAACTATGCCTAATTGGATTTAGGCGATTGCTTTATTGTTCCCAAAAGATAAGATTACTGCAGGCAAACAATAAAACTCATATTGCAATGAACAATTAAACGACATTATAATAAGACTAATTCCTTCCCTAATTCCGTTCAAATCTTCACTCACTCACTGAGAACATGAAACGTCTATATACTGTGAGTTGACTTAAGGGTTTGGTTTCTGTAAACCATAACTGCAAACCATAACTATAGGCAAACAGTTAAACACACAGCAAGCAAACAAACTACATTATATAGTATTCTTACCTAATTCCGTTGAAATCTTCACTCATTCATTGAGAATATGAAACGTCTATACTGTGAGTTGACAAAGGGGTTTTGGTTTCTTTTTGAAACAATGAAATTTGATTAACAGTTGAGACTCTATCATGGTTAGGCATGTACTAACCAACATTGGGCCTAATTTGTCCCCCCCCCCCCCCGCCCCTCTACTCCCTTCTAATCCCTTATCTCCTAAACACCCAAAACATGTTATCTTCTCCTCCTCTTAAACTTGAGGTGACTGAGAGAATACATTTTGTAATATATATATCATCTTCTTCTCATTAGAAAGATGTTTACCTTGAAAGGGAGAAGAAGATAGCAGGACGAGTCATCCTTGGGTGGTTTGGTTGCCATGACTTCTCCCATTGTGGTAGCGATTTCTTTATATCCACCTGCCAGAGGTGATGAAAAGATCATTTATCATTAACCCTCTTCAGAATACTGCTTAAAAATGCCATTAACTTCGTGCTTTGTGCAACCACGGCGCGAAAGTGCGTCGGGGGGAGGGGGGGGGGGGACTGGCGCTCCATATTTTGGGGGTAGGTGGCGGGGAGATGCTGGCGGGGAAGGGAGAAAGGAAGCATTGACCATTGACCAATCAATCCAACTTTGAGCTCTGCCCCCCCCCCCCCCCCACTCCAACCCCCACCGCGGTAGTAAAAATCTCAAAAAGTAAAAAATAGTCCATGTCCCCTGCTAATGGAGAGAGTGAAAGGAGACAGAAGTGACTCAAAAGCATGACAGACTAGTATAGTATACGGACATATAGTTGGCGCTCTTCTTCTTATGGATTCCTGACTTCTTGTCTTTTTATTTTTCTTTCGGTCCAAGATTAAGGTGAACTAGACACAAATAATCAAACACTACATTAGTCTTATATCAAAAAGTTGTGAATCATTTTCAGGACGATTCGTAAACTTAACCCGTATAATATCTGGCAGTCTGGTACATTGATAAAAATGGCCTAATAGAACCATGATTTGCGATTATAACGCCAATAAGTCCATGTTCACAGATGATATTCGGATTCAAATACTTGTATAATGGGAAGGGGGGGGGGTTCTACCCTTTGTGTGCTTTTGAATGCCGATTGGTGCAGAAATCCCCGTAGCGTACACACTGTCCAAAGTCCGTGGCACAGAAAGACTTGATATACAAAACCCCGACTTGCATCCTAGTAAACCACATTTGAGAACAAATCAGGAAATTCTAAAGGGGAATTCCATCCTGATATTGTATTGCTTTGTGTGAAAACAGAAAATACAAGCAAAAAAATAGATCAGTGAAAATTTATGGCGGAAATCAGACACACATTAAAAAAGTTATGAATTAACTTATATCAAAAGTTAAAAGAGTAAGACAAATTGGCAACTTTATGTGACGTAGATAGATGTTAGGAAAAGCTCTCCATTCCGTTTGTACACAAAAAAGTCACAAATTTTCAATTCTTTCTTCAGATCTGTTCTTGGTATGTAATAGGAGTAGTACATTTTTGCATGCCCTCGTGATCAGCGGACAAGTTTTGTCTGTGTTCAAATAATTTTGATAAAAATGAAAGTTAGCGATGTTTTGTGTTCAAACCTACCAAACGGAGACCTGCTCAACACGTAGGACCTACGTCAAATAGATTTTGAGTCTCTGATATTGATTTTCCCCCTCCTCTGGTCGAGAGTGGGGTTAGAACGCTTCGACACCAACATACCGGACGTGAGGGAAAAGATAAAAATGCAGCTTTTTCCGGCCAATGTCAAGTTGGATTTAAGCGTTACCTGGGTAGACGGTCTGAGTGCCAACGGGTCCAACACCAGTAGCTGCCACAGTTACCCATTCGGCGGGCGGTTTCCCTGGACGGAAAACATGGAAGTCACCGTTACTGAAGGCCACCAGGTTGACGAAGGGAAATCGTCCTGGAAAGAGAAAAGGAATTGCAAAGTTTGCTTGTATACATTGAATTGTAAGAAATAAAGTATTATCTAGCAAAAATTGTCTAATAGGTTAGAGAAAACATTGAAAGATCTTAGGACTGCCCAAACTCAATCCCAGTAGTACGGTTACCACTGTATTAGACAAAAATTCTTAACCTATAGTGACTGCATGGGCAACAAGATGATATACATCATACACACACAAACACACACCCAAATATTAATATATCACAATATACGTTATGCTGGATGCATTATATCTAATTTGGTGTCATATTATAAACAAGCGCACACGCCGTCACACACACACACACACACACACACACACACGTGATCACACATTTATTCTCACTCCTTTTCTCTCTCTCCCCTCTCTCTTTTACAGTCTCTTAATGTTAATGTTTGATATCGGACTACAGGAAGGCAAATGGTAATAACCCAATTCTCACCTCAGGCCCTTCAATAATAATGCGCCGTATATCAGGACAGTATTGTATACTTCAATGATAGACTGTTGAATGAAGTTCAACACTATGGCTGTATTGGTGCCAAGGTCTCCGCTTACATGTAGCGTCAGAATACAAAAGTGTGTGTACAACGTGGACAGCAGTGATTGTCGAGCAATGGGCAAAATCAGTAGTCAAGTTACCTTGTGGATCGATGTTTTCGTGGAACTGGCCTAACATGAAGCTGGGTAGTGTTCGCACGTAGTTAAAGATGTACTTCATGCCGTCCATGAACGAGTCTTGTTGCGGAGGCTTCTGGATCTTCTCAATGAAGTTCACTACGTAATGGATGTCTGGAGTAGACGCCATTATCTTTTTTTTTTTAATTGTCAGTTGCAGATAGATGGTGTAGCTACCTACTTGTTAGCAATGAATGTTGCCTGTAGCATTTTTAAGCAACACTTGCTGGGTCGGCACGACTCGTTTGCTTAGCACAAAAGACTTCGGTTATGGTGTGATCATGGCAAAGACCATGTTGGGGGGGGGGGGGTGAGGGGAGGTGAGCGGGGCTCTAGAGATGGCGTGTCCTTTTTCCAAAGCCCCACTCATATTCGGGTGCTGTTCGTTATTCCGAAGGTCCGTTATTCCGAAGGTTCGTTAATCCGAAGGTTCGTTAATCCGAAACACACAAATTCCACATACTTAGAGGTTCGTTAATCCGAAAATGAAAAAGGGTTCGTTAATCCGAACATTTGCGGCGTTATTCCGAAAATGAATTCGAAGGTTCGTCGATCCGAAGTGATACAGGGTCCGTAACGAACCTTCGGAACAACGAGCTTTGTTTCATTTTCGGATTAATGAACATTCGGAATAACGAATCTTCGGAATAACGATCGTTCGGAACAAAGAACCTTCGGAATAAAGAACCTTCGGAATAACGAGCTGTAACCCTCATTTTAATACAGATACATGGTATGCTCATGTAAACATGACATTACAATCTAGGTTTGACTGTTTCTTCTTAACTTTTTCTGTTAGGGGGGGGGGGGGCAATCAACGCACATTCAAAGTACTTCATCAAAAGACATTCATGAAGCAAATATTCTTTATTATAAGCTGTGATGAAAAGATACCTCATTAATCAGCATTGTATTCTCTACAATGTGTCCAACAAAAGCATAAATATTTAATTACTTTCAGACAACACCCCCCCCCCCGATATGATAATGATTCCACGGTGTCAAAATGTTTTGTTTTTTGTTTTTTTTTAGTTTCGTCATTCTTTCTTCACTTCATAATATTCTTCCATATTCTTCCGGTGTCTTAATAAAAGCTCCCATGCAGATAATAGTCATTCCATCAGTCTAGTTCCAACAGTTCAAGCAAGCAAGCAAACAATCAATCAATCAAACAAACAAACAAACAAACAAACAAACGAAGATATATTCAAATAAACAAGCAATCAACAACCGCAACAACGGCAAAAACAACCGAAGAAAAGGTTCTTTATCTCCCATTACAAGCGCGAGGATGTCAATAAAATGATTACGTACAGGTCACATGACATCCCATGATTTTGAAGTTCTGTACACAGGCTAATTTACTACTTAACTCTCCCTCCCCCTCTCCCTCCCTCACCCCTCCCCCCCCCCCCTCTCTCTCTCTCTCTCTCATGTTGAAGACATACATGCATATGCTTCACTCATTTTCAAGATAAATACTGTATGCTGCTTGACAGGCAAATATTAAAAAAAAAATGAGTCAACAACTGCACTGACGCAAATCCATCCACTGACAATATAATATCAATTCATATCATCTTTATTTCTATTGTGCAAAGGAATTACAAATCCGAATAAATTCATCAAGTTTATTGCCTTTATATTATGATGCCTCTAATTTTTCATCCATTTTTCGCAGTGTCAAAGAAAAAAGGACAAAGAGAGAAACGACAAGGATTATTCATATCAGCTGAAATGAAAGTTGCATTTTGAAGGATAAAAATATGATCTTACACGTACTGGCTTTCTCCCGTATAAGAGCACGACTGTCTAATTATAAGCAAGTATCAAATTGAGATGTACAACAGAAAAGACCCCCCCCCCCTTTTACAGACATCGATGTATTCACTGCTGCTTGTTATCAAAATCAGAACTCTACAAAATTCATATATAACAGTTCATACTAAAATTTAGAACCATCATACCTCCAAGTACAGTGCACCCCAATCAAAATTATGATAAACAATTATAACAAAATTCGAAGTAAAAATCCAGGTTCTTCCTATACATTTCTATCATATTTTATTGTTTGGCTGTAAATTCCCTCAGCACGTTTATTATGAAGACAAGTCACCCCCCCCCCCCCCCCTCTATACTATAATGCTGAAATATAATCTATACATGACAATGGAAATGCTTATTTCACACTTATGACACAACTATCACATCTATTGCTCTGGATGCAAAAGCTACCGTAGATTGTGTTTTGAGTTCCTATTGACAAAAAAAAAGCAAAGCAAAACACAACAAAACAAAAGCCAGCATTGTACATACTGACCAATTCTGCATGCCCCCAATACAAGCACCCCGTCAGTATCCTCTGTGATGTAAGATTTCATTTTATCTATGTGTGTTTGCTTTGCTCATTCTTTGATATCAATACTTGTTTTGTAACCATCATTGTCTTTTCTTTACGATATAACCTTGTGCAATGCAGTTTTTTGATTGCTAGACATTAATATAACGTATCTGTATAATGATATATCAATCTGCTTTGGAGTCACCTCTGTCAATATTTTGTTTTCCTAACTCGATCGATACTGTCAAGGCTAAGTATATTTGTATTTCATTATACTGCTGCTGTTGTTGTTTCTGTTGTTTTCTGTACATATCTTGTAAACCATTCACTCTTTCTTTGGATAACCCAAGAAGCACACAGAGTATGCACCGATGTCATCGAAAGGAATACCGTTTGCTGCAAGCTTTTCTCGCAAAGTGGGGACGAGCGCGCGCACTTGTTCCTTGGTTGATCCCGGTTGTACTTCACAGCGCAGAACGTAGAGATAGGGTGTTATTCCGGTGAGGATTCGTTTGTACAGTGCAAAGTCGCCCAGTTTCACGTCCCCCGAACAGGACTCGCTCAAGATAGTGGCTCCACTTTTTGCCTTCCATTCAGACTCAAAAGCTGCAAAGTTAGCCTCACCGACCACCGTGTCCTAGAACGAGGAAATAATGATACGTGTATTTTACCCCCTAATATTTTGTTTGAATCTTCATTCATTCATTGAGAATATGAAACACCAACTACTGTGAGTTGACATCAGGGTTTGGGTTTCCTTTTGAAACACCTGAAATTGCGCCTGTTTAACAGTTAAGACTTTACCATCGTAAGGTACGTTATGACCATCATTGGGCACGCATTCATTCCCCCTGCCCACCCTTTTGATCCCTTATCCCCTAAGCACCCAAATTATTACTTCTTCTCCTCCTCTTAGACTTGAGGCGCCTGAGCGGATACATTTTGTATATCAAACATCTCCTTACAATTGTAAAAGTTTCTTACCTTGAAAGGTAGGAGCAGATAGCAGGATGACTCGTCCTTGGGTGGCTTGGTTGCCATGACTTCTCCCATTGTGGTAGCGATTTCTTTGTATCCACCTGCCAAAGGATAATGAACAGAGAATTCATCATGACCTGTTATCAACCCTCCCCAGACTGCTGCTTAAAAAAAGTTCCGCTAAATTTATGTGCAGTGTGGTTGCCAATGGTTACTGATCCGGTGCAGCGGAACCGGGGGATTTGGGGGCCGGAGCTGCAGCCCCACACTTTTGGCTAAAATAAAAAACCAACCAACCAACCAACCAAACAAACAAACAAACAAACAAACAAACATAAAGAAGAGCAAAACACAAAATAAAACAAAACAAAAAACATAAAAAACGAAAACAGAAAAAAGGATATACAGAAAACCATGGCTTTCAGGTTTCCACCACTACATTCTTCCCATCGAAAAGAGAAGGGAGCATTGACGTTAAACCCAAGCCATCAAGAGCAATACCCTTCCCCTTCCCTACGCCCCCCCCCCCCCCGGCCAAAAAAAAGTAAAAGCTAAAAATAAATAAAAAAACAAAGTTTTAAAAACGGTAAACGATCCCACTGAAATGTGATACCCCAAGAAAATAGACCCCCCCCCCCATTTTTTTAGAAGTTTTGGACAATTGCACTGATTTAAAAGAAAGAACATACCCTCACAAACTTGATCCATCCACCCCTAAAGCCCGGAGTGGAGTTAACCAAACTGCTTGAAATTCAGAGAAAAATGACATCACTCAGATGGATGTGGTTTTGAGCACACTTTCATCCCTGCATCCATCTTGACTGGACGTGTGTTATCTTTCTCTGCATACAGGTAAGAAACCTTGCTTTTACCCCTTTTCAATTACAATTGTATTCAAAATCATTCCTTCCTATTGGTAAATCTGGTGATTCTATGACATTTAGTGTTTTGTAGTTGAATGTAGTAATTATTCCTTCAGAAAAAAGGAATTCTGAACACCAATGGTGTTCTCAGTGAAGTTATTAAGTATATGTATTTGTACAAATCTATTGTCACTGACAGCTAGATAGACTGGTATGCCAGTATTGGTGAATAATAGAAATGGTGTTACTGTTATATTTGTGTAGTGATTTAGTAGTTTTCATGATGTAAGAGTTGAAATTACAACTTAAGCTGATTTAATGCCGGATTAAGTGCTGCTTGTGCGAGTGTGAACAAGCCATAGGCTGTACTGTCCTGTGGAAGAGACAGAGTAGAATGGTCAGTGTAAACACTCTCCTAGGCGGTGCGCCGTGTAAGAGTCCGTTGACCTTTAGGCTATCTTGGGAATGACTGTGAAGTGACTGACATAATATGTTATTCTGACTGAAAGCCCAAATGCCTTAACGAGTGTGCTAATTGTAAATACATGGATATTTGGCATGATGCTTATGGAATAGTAGTGTAGCATTGTGCAGAATGGAAACAGTGACGGATGGTGATAATACTTAGTAGTGTACATTTGTAGATACAGGTAGAAAGGAGATAGAGACGGAGGGTCGGTGTGAACACAGTTTGGATGACTCACGCCAACCTCCGCACCTTATCGGCCAGAGCTCTGACCACTAGCTCTCTGGACGGTGTGTTTATAGTTGTGGTCAGTGTCTCTCTCACTTTCCCAGCTTCTCAGTTCCTCACTTTTTGGCCAGTCCCTCACTTGGTATAAAGAAATTAAAAGGAATTATTCAGGGATCGTCCCCAAAGTTTGGTCTTCAGAGCGACTGTAGTAACATTCCCGAAATACTTTCGCTTTTGCCTGACGGCAGGGATCATCTCAGATGTTGTTAAAGTTTATGCTGTAAAAGATGTTATAGAAGCGGTTTGTTTTATATGAGAGGAATAAAATATATGAACGAGCAGGAAAGAGAGAGAAAACCTGGCTTTTAGAGAAACAAAGGAAAACTAAAGAAGTTAGATTTGTTTTGCAGTGTACCAAGATGACTAGTTTTCCGGCCTGCTTTCAAAACAATTCTTACCAAAGAAGTGAATGCATTCCAGGTTTAGGTTTATTTAATCATTTGTGTTTCGTTTATGGATACAAACAGAGATTAATCAAATGATATGTAGTTGCGTTTATTTGATTAAATCAATTGTATTTTAAATGACTGGTTAATGTTAAGCTATAAGATTGTTTTTGTTAAAGGAGAATTTTACAGTTAATTATGCTTACTACAAAGGAATATTAAGATTGATTGTTACGAGTAAGTGTCATAATTAACCTTTGATTTTAGAGACTCTTTGAGGTATAAATCAAGCATCATAATATTGAGCAAGGTAAATTATCAATTACACTGAAGAAGAATTAGATATTCATATCAGCAATTTGTATGTGTCATTCACGCTGTGTTGATGAAAAGAAGTATTGATAATTATTTTGATTGCGATTTATATGATCATTATTGAAACTTGATATGATTTATACAAGAATAAAGAGAAACACTTTCATCCCTGCATCCATCTTGACTGGACGTGTGTTATCTTTCTCTGCATACAGATCAAGAGTGATATTGGAGTGTAAATTCAACCCAGTTACCCGAGACCCGGGTAACATTTTCTGGCGACCCTGCCAGGACGGCAAATCAACGGGTTTGAAGGATGAAGACTTGCTGTCCTTGGACATTGAACCTGGTATGAGCAGTTAACCTCGTGATGCGACGACGAATTGGCTAACAGCTATACCGTACTGAGACTCCACGGCGAAGGCTTGGGTGAAAGTGAAGGACAACTAGTCTACAAGGCCAGATAGGGGGCAGAATCTCAGCAAAGTAGCTGCCGGAAGAGCCTGACCTTGTAGATCCGAGGATTCGACACTTTCGACATGGAAGCCTTCGAGGAAACTCAGTTCGAAATAGAAGAGCAGCTGTTTGGTCTTAGCATCGAGGAGCTACGACAGGTATGTCCTCTCTTGGGCATACCCACACCGGACGAGGATCGGTCAAGACAAGCTCTTGTAAGGATGGTGCAGTCTTCCCTTCGCAAATTAAGCTCGGAGGAGGAGGGAGACAAGAAAAAACTGGAGACCTTGAAATCGCGGATTGATGCGATTAAGCAAGGCTCCAGTGATGACAAGGATGAGATGCTGGTTCTAATAGAGGCTCACAAGGCCAGGATGAGCCAGCTGGAGAGTGACTTCCAGGAGAGGTTGCGTCGTTTGGAAGCCCGGGCTGATGAGAACACGCATCAAAAAGATGAACCGCATTCCTTGCCTCCTTCCACCCCACCACCTGCTGCCACCATCCCCGACCACGCAATGCCGACTACGACTCCCTCGACTGTCCCTCCACTTTTCCGGAAGGAACTGCGGATCAGTGGGCAGATCGGGGAACCCAACCAGAAAGACCGTTTAACCTACACCAGCCTCAACCACCAGATCGAGGCTGCCCTCTCAAAGGGCTGCAGTGAGAGGGAAGTGATCGAGGCAGTAGTGAGGGCCATCACCCCAGGACTACGCTTAAGGTCCTACCTTGAGAATCACACCCGCCTAACCTTGGTCACTCTGAGGACGGTTTTGAAGGCCCATTTTCAGGAGAAGGACGCCACGGAAGTCTACCAAGAGCTGTCGAATATCAGCCAGCTGAAGAACGAAACAGCGCAAGCATTCGTCATGAGGGCACTTGACCTGAAACAAAGGGTTCTCCTCGCATCTGAGGACTCCACCGCTGGGTTGAGGTATGACCCCCACCTCGTCCAGAGCATGTTTGTACATGCAGTGGTCACGGGGTTAACGAACGATAACATCCGACAGGACATTAAGCAATCCCTCACCCCAGGGGTGTCTGATGAAGAACTTCTGGAGAAGCTGACCACGGCCGCAGCACTGGAAGCAAAGCGTCTCCAGAAGGTTGGGGTAAAACCTCAAAGAATCAACACAATCACGACTGAGGAGCCCCCATCCAAAACCCCCAAGGAACGGAAGCCAGACCTGCGCGAAGAGATGGCTGCCCAGATTGCAGAATTGAGAGCGAGTATTGAAGCTATTCAACAGCAACAACAACCACAAGGAGCCGGGCGTCGACCACCTCAGCGACCAAGGGGCTGTCCATCATGCCGCCAAGAAGGGACAGGGGATGATTGTCAGCACTGTTATAAGTGTGGAAGCAGTGAACACTTCGCTCGGGGATGCAGAAAACGACAGGGAAACGACCAGGGGGCACCCAGCGGGGACAGGGTGTAACCCAACCAAGACCAGGATCCCCAACCACGACCAGACCCGGACAACCAAACGTAAACCAGATTTTCCCACAAAGCCCTGGCCATGTCCCCACATCAAAACAAAGGGGACGTGTCGTGAACCTTGTTGGTGATAGGTGTCTAGTCAAATGCTCCTTGAATGGGATTCCGTCTACAGCTCTCTGGGACACAGGAGCCCAGGTCTCGGTGATGCCAGAGAGAATTTATCGAGAGGTGCTTCCACAAGTCAAACTGAGGGAAGTCCAGGAAATACTAGATACTGACCTCCAGCTCAAGGCGGCCAACGGCACTTCCTTACCATACAAAGGCTGGATAGAAGTCTGGTTTAGCCTCGACCCGGACACCAACACATCATCAACCATACTCGTACCTTTTCTAGTGACACCCAAGGAGCTGCCTGAGACCATCATTGGGTACAATGTGATCAGTGAGCTGGTCCAAGCAACACCAATTGGAAGCCTTCCTGGCATCACACGACAGCTTGGAAGCTCAATGCAAGTGTCACCTAGAACAGCTGACCAAGTAATCTCCCTACTGAGGACAGGACCACCAGAAGAGTTGTGCACCGTAAGAACTGGTCGTTCCCCGATCCTCTTGCGCCCGGAGTCCTGGACGAAGGTGACAGTAATGGTAAGACTTGGGAACATGAGGGAAGAGACACTACTGTTCGAGCCAGGAATCAACAGCAACCTGCCCGAAGATGTAGAAGTTCCCTCCTGTGTTGTACAAGTCTCCCAAGGTCAGTCTCCTCGTCTAGACATCCCTGTGTACAACTACTCCAAGAATACGATTGTAGTCCCTCGGTATACGCAATTGGGAAGACTACAATCAATGCATTCGATACTCCCTGACTATCCACGTGACCCACAACCCACCAACTACCAACCCCAAACTAACGGTTACATCGCCTCAGTGTCAGGTACCGATGAGAAAATGGAAGGACCCTCCTTCAAGCTTGACCACTTGGCAGCAGAGGAGAAGAAGGCTGTGGAAGGACTCCTTCACCAGGAAATAGAGAGTTTCTCATCGGGTGACCAGGACATGGGATGTATCCCCGACCTCAAGATGACCATCAGACTCACCGACAACGTCCCGGTACAGAAGACCTACCAGTCTATTCCCCGACCACTCTACCAAGAGGTGAAACTCTACCTACAGGACCTCCTTGACCGCGGCTGGATCAGGAAATCTGAATCACCCTACGCCTCCCCAGTAGTGTGTGTGCGAAAAAAAGATGGAAGCCTCCGTCTTTGTATCGACTACCGCGGACTTAACAAGAAAACAATACCTGACCGACAACCAATACCGAGAATGCAGGACCTGATTGACGGACTGGGAGGAAACCGGTGGTTCACTACCCTAGACCAGGGTAAGGCGTACCACCAAGGTTTCATCGCCGAGGAATGCCGACCGATGACTGCATTCATTACTCCATGGGGTCTCCACGAGTGGAATAGAATTCCATTCGGATTGAAGAATGCACCAGCTGCATACCAAAGGTGCATGGAGACAATCCTCGAGGGCCTCAACCACAACATCTGTGAGGTGTACCTGGACGACATTGTTATCTACAGCCAGACCTTCAATGACCACCTCAGGCATGTCCAGACAGTTTTGCAGCGTCTTCGGGAAAATGGAGTGAAGCTGAAGCCAGCAAAGTGCAGCTTCTTCCAGCAGGAAGTGAAGTTCCTGGGTAAAGTGATCTCTGGGGAAGGGTACAAGGCGGACCCAAGTGAAACAGAGGCCCTCACTTCACTTAAGAGCCACACCCCGAAGATGGTAGGAGACCTGCGCAAGATACTTGGCCTGACTGGTTACTATCGCAGATACCTCAAGGACTACGCAAAGCGTGCCAAACCACTCTACGACCTCTTAAAGGCACCAGTGACGACAAGGGACGCAAAACCACGGACATACAGACCTACCAAACGGACAAAAAAGACAAAGCACCACGGACGAGCCCCCTCCAACACCCCAATCACCTGGACACCCTCTCATCAGGAAATCGTGAACTCCTTCATCGATGACCTTGTGCAGCCCCCTGTGATGATGTACCCGAACTTCAGTGCACCGTACATCCTACACACTGATGCTTCACAGGAGGGACTGGGAGCGGTACTGTACCAGGAGAGTGATGGGAAGCTCAGGGTGATCGCCTACGGATCGCGAACCCTGACACCCGCGGAGAAAAACTACCATCTCCACTCAGGGAAACTTGAGTTCCTGGCGCTCAAGTGGGCAATTACTGAGCAATTCCGAAACTACCTCCTCTATGCTGAGTCTTTCACCGTGTATACGGATAATAATCCGTTGACCTACATCCTCAGCACGGCAAAGCTCAACACCACAGGGCATCGATGGGTTGGTGAGCTCGCTGATTTCAACTTCTCAATCAAGTACAGACCAGGAAGGAAGAACGGCGATGCTGATGCTCTATCTAGAATGCCCCTGAGCCCCACCCAACGGCAGGAATCTTGTACGCAGGAGATCACGACAACGACTACCAAGGCCGCGCTGAGAGGTTCCCTTCACCAGGCCCAGGATGAAATGGCGTTGGTCCAGGCACTATTCATACAGCCCACTGACACCCAAACAGACATGCCTCCAGAATCCATTACCTCCTTCTCCATGACGGACATCAAGACAGCCCAGCAGGAAGACCCAGTCATCTCACGAGTGCTCCTATACAAGCGAAAGGGAAGGTGGCCACGTGCAGATGAACGAACAGACGAATCTCCAGAAACCAGAGCAATGATGCACGAATGGAGGAGACTAGAGGTTGGACATGATGGAATTCTCAGGCGGAGAACGAAAACAAAAACACAACTTGTTCTCCCCTTGAAGTGGCGGAATTTGGCGTGTACCGAGCTGCACGATAAGATGGGCCATCTGGGGACTGACAGAACAGTTGACCTCGCCCGGGAACGGTTCTACTGGCCCCGCATGGAGCGCTTCATCGAGACATACATCACCAGGCAATGTAAATGCATCATGCAGAAGAAACCTGCTCAGAACACCAAAGTTCCGTTAGTCCCCATCACCACCTCTGAACCATTTGAACTCGTATGCATCGACTTCCTCCACCTAGAACGCAGTCGAGGAGGTGAAGAGTATGTGCTGGTCGTGATGGACCACTTCACGCGGTTTGCGCAGGCCTACCCGACTACGAACAAGTCTGGCAAGACCGCTGCGGACCGAATCTTCAATGACTTCATATTGAAGTTCGGGTTCCCGAAACGGCTTCATCACGACCAGGGAAGGGAGTTTGAGAACCAACTCTTCACCCGACTACAACAACTTTCTGGGATCACAGCCTCCAGGACATCCCCGTATCATCCCCAAGGCAACGGACAAGTGGAAAGGTTCAATCGGACCCTGCTAGCCATGCTACGAACCCTGGCAGAGGAGCAGAAGCACGATTGGAAACGCCACATCAATAAAGTCGTCCATGCCTACAACAACACACGACATGATGCTACCAACTACTCACCCCACTACCTACTCTTCGGCTACTCACCAAGGCTCCCTATTGACCTAGCATTCGGTCTGACAACTTCAGAACAGGCAAAGTGTCAGAATCTTCCAGAGTATGTTCAAAAGTGGAAAACCAGACTGGAAGAGGCTTATGACCTTGCACGTAAGAATGCACAGAAGGCTTCAGAGAGAGGAAAAAAGTACCACGACAAGAGACCAGCGAGTACGGTGCTGATGCCGGGCGATCGGGTTCTCGTCAAAGACTGCTCCCCGAAAGCAGGACCTGGAAAGTTACGGTCATACTTTGAGGACAGAGTATACACTGTTGTGTCCAAGAAGGGTGACCTCCCCGTCTACGACATTCAGCCAGACGATGGTAAGGGTAGGACTCGTACCCTTCATCGTAGTCTCTTGTTCCCTTGCGACACGCTACTCGCTGACCGACAAACTCCCTCTGTAAGACCGGCTGTAGAGAGAAGTGGGAGAGGAGCACCGGAGAGGAGCAGACGACAAAAACGACACCTTCCTGACCGACACCGAAATGAGACCCCAGATCCCTCCGATGCCTGCATGGAGGAAAGCTCTGACGATGATCTCCATCATGAATGGTACAGCCGTGGGTATGGAGAGCAGGAAGGCTGTCAAGCGACCCTCACTGAAACCCGTCACCAGGCACAACAGGTGCAACCCGAGCCAGAACCAGTACCCCCACCAGACGCCCAGCCCCAACCAGACCGGGAGACCACCGCAGCACCGGACGCTGAGGGTCACCACCACCCAGACCGGGAAATCACCACGGTACCAGCCCCTGAGGGTCACCACCAGCCAGACCGGGAAATCAACGCAGATACTGAGGGTCATCATAACGAGGACACCCCGATCGATGGAGATGGGCAGCAGACGATGGCGACGAACCCTGAGGGACCCCCTGCGGCACCCCAGACAACGCCACCTGACGACGCATCCTTCAGCTCAGGCCGCCCTCGCAGAAACAGGCAACCCCCAAATACCCTAACATACCACAATCTCGGAAATCCTGCCCCCCATTGCATGCCATTGTACATTAATGACATAAACCCCACGCCCGAGGTACCAAGGCCACCAAATAATAATATGTATCCTCCCAACCTACCTATGAACCCGACCTATAACTACCCCTGGTATAACCCTTTTGTACCTTACGGAATGCCGTTTGCATTCCCCACAATGTATGACCACGGACAACAGGTGGGAAATCAACAGTGAACCATGCAGTTGACCAATACGCCGAACATTATGTGTGCCCCATAGTGGAGGGGAACGCTGAGTAAGACGATGATTCGTCGAATGAAGGTAGTTGTGATTTAGGTAACCAGTGGTTTAAACCTCTGTGGAAAGCAGTTTTCTCTCAGAAATTGTACCCCTGAATCATGTGGCAAAGATAAATTGTAAAAGAAATGAACAGAAAAGAAACACTGCGCAGTGTAAAAGTGGGAGAACTTTATTTTGTTTCGCTAGTTATGAAGTTCTACAGATCAAGAGTCATTTCTTTTCGCCATATCATTTTTGTATTCGAATATAGAGTAAAACTATAATATTTCGCATGTGGATCTGTAAGGATCAGAAGAATACACTCTCAGGAACGCGCGCCTGGGAAGCTGTATTACTTCTTAGTGTGCTATACAATGTAGCATATGTAAGGGGTTTAACCCTGCGAAAGTGAAATGCAAAGTGCGATGTGGAGGAGCGCCATGTGTCAGGATATGTTATTATGATGCTACATTTGAAGTTATTTGTTTACTGTGTTGTATGAATAGACGGTTAAGAGATGAGATAATGTCAGTTGACAATGATATGGTATGGATTTTATTGACTTTAATCTGAACATACATTTTTGTAATCCATGCATTGATAGCATCAACCCTAGTTATTGTGTAAATGTCGAGGACGACATTTCTTTCAGGAGGGAAAGATGTGATACCCCAAGAAAATAGACCCCCCCCCCCCATTTTTTTAGAAGTTTTGGACAATTGCACTGATTTAAAAGAAAGAACATACCCTCACAAACTTGATCCATCCACCCCTAAAGCCCGGAGTGGAGTTAACCAAACTGCTTGAAATTCAGAGAAAAATGACATCACTCAGATGGATGTGGTTTTGAGCACACTTTCATCCCTGCATCCATCTTGACTGGACGTGTGTTATCTTTCTCTGCATACAGGTAAGAAACCTTGCTTTTACCCCTTTTCAATTACAATTGTATTCAAAATCATTCCTTCCTATTGGTAAATCTGGTGATTCTATGACATTTAGTGTTTTGTAGTTGAATGTAGTAATTATTCCTTCAGAAAAAAGGAATTCTGAACACCAATGGTGTTCTCAGTGAAGTTATTAAGTATATGTATTTGTACAAATCTATTGTCACTGACAGCTAGATAGACTGGTATGCCAGTATTGGTGAATAATAGAAATGGTGTTACTGTTATATTTGTGTAGTGATTTAGTAGTTTTCATGATGTAAGAGTTGAAATTACAACTTAAGCTGATTTAATGCCGGATTAAGTGCTGCTTGTGCGAGTGTGAACAAGCCATAGGCTGTACTGTCCTGTGGAAGAGACAGAGTAGAATGGTCAGTGTAAACACTCTCCTAGGCGGTGCGCCGTGTAAGAGTCCGTTGACCTTTAGGCTATCTTGGGAATGACTGTGAAGTGACTGACATAATATGTTATTCTGACTGAAAGCCCAAATGCCTTAACGAGTGTGCTAATTGTAAATACATGGATATTTGGCATGATGCTTATGGAATAGTAGTGTAGCATTGTGCAGAATGGAAACAGTGACGGATGGTGATAATACTTAGTAGTGTACATTTGTAGATACAGGTAGAAAGGAGATAGAGACGGAGGGTCGGTGTGAACACAGTTTGGATGACTCACGCCAACCTCCGCACCTTATCGGCCAGAGCTCTGACCACTAGCTCTCTGGACGGTGTGTTTATAGTTGTGGTCAGTGTCTCTCTCACTTTCCCAGCTTCTCAGTTCCTCACTTTTTGGCCAGTCCCTCACTTGGTATAAAGAAATTAAAAGGAATTATTCAGGGATCGTCCCCAAAGTTTGGTCTTCAGAGCGACTGTAGTAACATTCCCGAAATACTTTCGCTTTTGCCTGACGGCAGGGATCATCTCAGATGTTGTTAAAGTTTATGCTGTAAAAGATGTTATAGAAGCGGTTTGTTTTATATGAGAGGAATAAAATATATGAACGAGCAGGAAAGAGAGAGAAAACCTGGCTTTTAGAGAAACAAAGGAAAACTAAAGAAGTTAGATTTGTTTTGCAGTGTACCAAGATGACTAGTTTTCCGGCCTGCTTTCAAAACAATTCTTACCAAAGAAGTGAATGCATTCCAGGTTTAGGTTTATTTAATCATTTGTGTTTCGTTTATGGATACAAACAGAGATTAATCAAATGATATGTAGTTGCGTTTATTTGATTAAATCAATTGTATTTTAAATGACTGGTTAATGTTAAGCTATAAGATTGTTTTTGTTAAAGGAGAATTTTACAGTTAATTATGCTTACTACAAAGGAATATTAAGATTGATTGTTACGAGTAAGTGTCATAATTAACCTTTGATTTTAGAGACTCTTTGAGGTATAAATCAAGCATCATAATATTGAGCAAGGTAAATTATCAATTACACTGAAGAAGAATTAGATATTCATATCAGCAATTTGTATGTGTCATTCACGCTGTGTTGATGAAAAGAAGTATTGATAATTATTTTGATTGCGATTTATATGATCATTATTGAAACTTGATATGATTTATACAAGAATAAAGAGAAACACTTTCATCCCTGCATCCATCTTGACTGGACGTGTGTTATCTTTCTCTGCATACAGATCAAGAGTGATATTGGAGTGTAAATTCAACCCAGTTACCCGAGACCCGGGTAACAGAAAGATAGTGTACATTAAAAGGAGACAGATTGAAGTGACTACGAAAACTGTGGACATAGTTGGCGCTCTTCTTATGGCTTGATATTTTTGTTATTATCTCTATTATTGTGATTATTACTATCATTATTTTTTTTTCATTTTTGATGTTATTAATATTATTCTAATCATAATTATTATTGCTGTTATCATCATCGTCATCATTCATTATTGTAATTTCTCGTTCATTCAAAGAACAATGTGAATTAAAGGCAGATGATTATGTAAAGTTCACATTTGCCTCATAACAACGACAACAACAGCAACAACAACAAAATGCCAATAACTTCAGGGTCATTAGGAAATTTAGCCGGTATATTCTGGAAGTCTGGTGCATTGTTGGCTACAATACAATCACGAATTTCTTGTGATTAATAATTTGGATTCAAACGCAGTAATTGCTTAACTAGGGGAATCTACACTGTGTGTGTTCGAAGTACCGATTGGCGCAGAAAATCTCATAGCGTTGTACACACCCTCCAAAGTCACAGGCACAGAAAAAGGGTTATTACCCCGACTACCACCATCGAGAACACTATCACCCGACTGTCCCCCGACATGTCCCAGAAGCGTTACCTGGATAACAGATCTGCGTGCCCCTGGGTCCAATACCGGTAGCTGCCACATTTATCCATTCTTCGGGAGGTTTTCCTGGCTGGAACACATGGAAGTCACCGTTGGAGAAGGCCACAAAATTGACGAAAGGAAATCGTCCTGGAAAGAGAGAACGAATGCACAGTTTGCGTGTGCATAAAATTATAAGAAATATATATCTACAAGGTTGTAGAATTAATCATCTTGAAAGATGTTGGCGCTGTAGTGTCCAAACTTAACAAGGGAAAATGGTAAAAATTAGAGAGTTAAAAAGGTAATAAAATAGTAAGAAACACTTAAAATTTTATGATTGAAATGACGACGAAAAACACTTTGAAGTTTTAACATCTATCATGGGGTTTTAGTAGTGAGTGAATGCCCCAATAGCTAATCACACGCGTACAGCGCAAAAACGTCCGAAGGTTTCCAGGGAAACCAAAACAAAATGACTGCATACAGCTTCAAGTAAGATCGTATAGCACTTGTTTGATTTTAAGTTAGATTTTCTCAAATAAGTAAAGTAAGCCCTGTGGTATGTTTAATCGGATCAAAAGGGTAGGCTCCTACTCATGTCAGCTGTAAGAAGCCTGTTCTGCTTTAAACTGTTTTTTTTTTTTATTTCATCATGAACGCTAGCAGTGTGCAAGTTTGGTGAAGATCCAGTTGTCGGTTCTTGAGTTATTGGGAGATTAAACTTATTTCATGACCCTATGACCTTTGACCCCATGACCCCAAATTTAACAGTTTCTATCTTACTCCATTATAAACACACCCTGCAAGTTTGGTAAAAATCCGATCATCTATTCTCGAGTTATTGAGAGATTAAGCATGTTTTATGTCTTTAATGACCCCTACGGCCTTTGACCTTTGACCTGATCAACCTCAACATAAATCATTTCTTTCTTACTTCTTTAAAAATCGCCCTGCAAGTCAAGTGGTGAAAATCCAATCGTTCACTCTAAAAACATCCGGGTCAGAACTGACCCGGAAAGGGTCCGTTGGGGTCATACTCCGTACCGGGTCGGGGCAGACATGACATGGAATGGGGTCATAATATGACCCCATTCAGAGTCATGAATTGGGTCAGGGTGACCCCATTCCGGGTCTTCATGACCAAATTCCATGAATTTTTGACCCGAAACGGGGTGTAACCCCAACGCACCCTTTCCGGGTCAGTTCTGACCCGGATGTTTTTAGAGTGTTCGTTCTTGAGTAAATGGTAGAATGAGCTTACATTGATCCCTTTGACCTTTGACCTCATGACCCCCAAATATTAATTAGTTCTTTCGTAGGACCTCATTATAATTATGAACACACTCTGCAAGTTTGGTGAAAATTCGTTCATCGGTTATTAAGTAGTTATCTTGTACACAAACAGACAGACAGACAGATAGGCAGACAAACATACGGAACCTAAAACATACTCGCCGACCGTAGGTTTGTGTATCATTATGCATTTTGTGCATAAACAAAATTGTCAATAAAAGCATATTGTAAATCAAAAACTCTGAACCCATGGATTTCTGGCAAGGCGTCATTGAAATCGTGCCACCCTCGTTTGGGGAGGATCGCTTTGTCCCACGCATGTTATTGTATCACATCTACTGCTCTGGATTCAGAAGCTATCGAAGACTATGTTTTGAGTGCCGATTGACACAAAAAGCAAAACGAAACAAAACAAAACGAAGCAAAACAAAACAAAAGCCAGCATTGTACACACTGTCCAATTCTGCATGCCCCCAATGCAAGCATCTCGTCAGTATCCTCTGTGATAAGATTTCACTTTAACTATGTGTGTTTGCTTTGCTCATTCTTTGATATCAATACTTGTTTTGTAACCATCATTGTCCTTTTTTTAAGATGTAACAATTCCTTGTGCAATTCAGTTTTTTGATTGCGAGACATTGCTTTCTGAAAGCAGTTTGTCAAGTGCTCTTTCATCATGCTAGAAAAGTGAATTTTTGTGGAATTCTCTTTATATTTTCTTTATATTGTTGTCCACACATACGTCATAATCTCTAATAGTCTCCTCATCCAGCGGTTCCAACACCAAAACTTTAAAAATTTAGAACTTTTGCATCAATTTTCCGATTTTCCTCAAACTTTCACTGATGTGTTCTACTAATGTTGCTGCTTTCACTCAATCCACATTTCTCCTTGGGTTTGGGTTTCGTTTAGTGTAGTATCTTAATAAAACACCATAACATATAATCTGTCTATCATTCTGTTTTGGAGTAACCCCTGTCAATATTCTTTTTTAATTCGATACTGTCCAGGCTAAGTAGGCCCTATATTATTCTACTGCTGTTGTTGTTGCTGTTGTTTTCTGTTCATATCTTGTAGACCAATCACTCTTTCTTCGGGTAGACCAAGTAGCACACAGAGTATGCACCGATGTCATCGAAAGGAATACCGTTTGCTGCAAGCTTTTCCCGCAAAGAGGGGACGAGCGCGCGCACTTGCTCCTCGCTTGCTCCACTCGCTTGACCGTAGGTTTGTGTATCATTATGCATTTTGTGCATAAACAAAATTGTCAATAAAAGCATATTGTAAATCAAAAACTCTGAACCCATGGATTTCTGGCAAGGCGTCATTGAAATCGTGCCACCCTCGTTTGGGGAGGATCGCTTTGTCCCACGCATGTTATTGTATTCTTTGCACAGAATGTCATGCAAGCCCTTAAAGGTCATCAAAAATACAGACACGAATGTCGGGTTCTTTCACAAAGCACGGAACACTGGCGGGACCTTCACTTTTTATCATGAATTTGAATGTCGGTTCGGCGGTATGATGAGCACTCGACACACTGTCGAACCTTTTGTACCTGCCTATTTTGCGTGGGTCCAATAAGGGGTAGAAAAGCAATCGACTCCGTTCTCACGATCAGAGGTGTAATTGGTAAGCGACTCTTTCATTCTCATCTCAATAACTCTGACAAAAGAAAAGAGACACGGGCTAAAGTTTTATATTTTTTCTCCCCTTTCGGTAACATTGCATTCGGTAACTTTTCGTCCATGCGATGTCTCATACAAGATGGGATGGAGTTGACCACAATCACTCGATAAGTCGTAAGGTACCTTGGATTTTTGTTAAATCCGTGTTGAATTATAATAATCATATTACCATGTGTCTAAATCGGTTAGCGCGCTGCATACCTTATATACTGTATAATTATGATATCTGTACCCAGCTTTAAGGAGACACTGTGTGTATAATTGACATTGTCAGCAGTAAAGCATGCATTGAATATGGGATATAATAATAGTTGAAAACGTTAAGGAGACACAAATTGTCTAACCAACGTCTAGCGTCTCGGAGAACGTAATAATACTGTATAAGCATGTATTCTCTCCTAGTTGACCACAATCACTCGTTAACTCGTAAGGTACCTCGGATTTTGGTTAAATCCGTGTTGAGGTTACCATGTGTCTAAATCGGTTAGCGCGCTGCATGCCTTATATACTGTATATATCTGTGTCCAGCTTTAAGGAGACACTGTGTGTATAATTGACATTGACAGCAGTAAAGCATGCATTGAATATGGGATATAATAATAGTTGAAAACGTTAAGGAGACACCATAGTCTACCCAACGTCTAGCGTCTCGGAGAACGTAATAATACTGTATAAGCATGTAGTCTCTCCCTGTAGCTGGATCCGTTATTAACTAGTGCCAGCAAAGCATGGGGCCTAGATAATATAACACACATATATATATATATATATATATATATATATATATATATATATATATATAGGCCTATATATATATATATATATATATATATATATATATATATATATATACATGAGAGAGAGAGGGGGGGGGGAGAACACATTATGTAGTCTTATAGTAGGCTACCCTGGATGCTTTACCTGATTTGATGTGATAAACCCGCGCATACACACACACACACACACACACACACACATCCTCTCTCTGTCTCTCTCTCTCTCTCTGTCTCTCTTACATTAGTCGGTAATGTTACTGTTTAATATGAGACAAGAAGGCAAATGGTAATCGGCCCCACCTATTCAGCGGCCCTTCAAAAATAATGCGCCGAATAATCATGACGATCAGGACAGTGTTTTGTAGGCTCATGGGAAGATGTTCATGACGGTCAGCATGCACTGTTCGTGCAAAAGATATCCACACACATAGCGTTAGAATTCATATTGAGCACAGCCTAGACAGCATGTAGATTGTCGAGCGATATGGGCAAAATCATATACATTACATAGTCAGTTACCTTGTGGATCGATGTTTTCGTGGAGCTGGCCTACCATGAAGCTGGGTTGTGTTCGCACGTAGTCAAAGATGTACTTCATGCCGTCCAAGAACGAGTCTTGTTGCGGAGGTTTCTGGATCTTCTCAAAGAAGTTCCCGACGCAGTGGATGTCTGGAGTAGACGCCATGGTGCTTTTAATTTTCTTTCTCTGTCGAGATTGACAATGTTGCAGATAAAGGGTGTTCTTGTTTGCGATGAATGTTGTCCCAGCACTATTTGACCACCGCTTGCTCGGTCGGCACGAATCGTTTTCCTGACACAAAAGACTCCGGTTAGGGTGCGATCATCAGGGAGGGCAACGAGGACAGGGGATGGGGAAGGGGGGGGGGGGGGGGGCGTGGTTCGCGAGATACGGCGTCCCCCATTATCTAAAGCCCCACTCGTGCGAGATGGCGTCCCCATTCCTAAAGCCGAACTCATGATCAGTCAGATATGCTCACGTAGATGTATGATATCCCCGTTTGTTTAACATTTAACAGTATAGTACAAATTATGCTAACTCCTTTTCTTTATTTATTTGTTTATTTTTTGGTGGGGGGGGGGGCGGTGGGCACTGCGGAACACATCATTACACTTATAATTGGAAGATATTTAATGCTTGTGAGTGGAACAAAAATGCCACGATAGGTACGCGAGGACACGCACGGTCCGTAGTCGCGCATGATGGCATGAGCTCATTGATTAAAATTGCATTCTAGGCAATGTGTTCAACAAAAAGCATTACATTATTTTACATAACCCTCAGATATGACAATGATTCCTCGGTCTTCATTTCTTGTTGAAAACAAGCCAAAAAACAACAACAACAACAACAACAAACAAACAAACAAAAACAAACAAAAAAAGATATATCTTCTCTCTTCATTTTCAGCACCTTCTTCAAGTGCCGTGTATAAACTCCCGGATAATAGGCCTGCAGGCTATTATAGTTCATTACATTTCATTGACGCAAAGAAAATGAAAAAAAAAAAGAAGAGAAAGAAAGAGTTCTCTACATAACCGGCCAGAGGGTGTCAATGTAATGATTACACGTAAGTCACTCATCACAGCGAGTTTTAGGTCTACGACGCGAACGATAAGAGGCTGGACAATGGAAACAACTGTCTCGCGCATGTTCAGAACACCACTTTTGGCCTAATTAGCGCCTTCTTAGCGTTCGCGTCTCAGATCTATAAAGCTCGCAATTAGGTTCTGTGAATACACTAATTTACTACCCCCAGCTCTCTCTATAAATGAATGCATTGAATATATGTATATATATATATATATATATATATATATATATATATATATATATGAATGCATTGAATGAATGCATTGAATATGTATATATATATATATATATGTAACGTATACATATATACATATATATATACACACACACACACACACACACACACACTTTTTTTTGTTTTTCAACGATGTTTATTCTGTTCCATTCAAAGTAATAGAAAAAAAAATAACAATTTTCATCTGCTACAATTGAAATGACGAAAATATACATTTGTGATCATAATAGCAAATTTGCTATTGCTGTACATAATGACATAACAAAAATTACATTTTCATGAACAATTATCAATTTACATACAGTCACTTCCCCTATGCTCTCAAAAAAAATTGCTTAAATTTAACAGTGATAATTCAATTCTTCTAGCATTAATCTTAATAATCATCCAAATGAATTATGCAGCAAAATTATACAGTAATAAATAATGGAACCATATTATTTATCAACCAATACCCGCCCACCTACTAACTCATATCCCTTACTGAGTCCCTATGACCACCCCCACCAGTTCCCTCCCTTCCTGTTTCCTCCCCCACCCCTATCTGTACACATGCAACACACAAACACACACAAACACACCCATACACACACACATACACATGCACCTAATTTGGTTAACTGCTCTTGCCTACACATCACAATATAGTAAATATAGTTATATAATCAGCCCGCCAACAGGCTGACAGGAACGCATGGGAAAGGAGGGGGAGAAAATACAAAACAACACACACACACACACACACACACACACACACACACACACCGTATATAATTCCTGTTTAGGCCTGCGTTCGGAGTGAGCTTGAGAGAATATAGATGGACTTTATACTCTGGGTATGGCACGCGGACACTCGAAACTGCGTGTCAAATGGTTTTTTTTTCTTCTGCTTTTGCCATGCTTCCTTGTTTCAAGGTGAAATTGTCGAGTGAATCTTAATAGAATATCACTCTGGACAAGAAATAACAATGCCTCCTTGGTTCGCAACATACAAGTCTTCGCAAATCTGCATAACGTGCGTGCTCTACTGATCTCTCCGGGTAATACTGGACAAGTACGAGTAAAGTTGTACCATGAAATTGTGGTGGCGCTATATATATTCGAGTCAAATAATTTTCATCAGAGATTCCGCAGGAGGACAATGACTATAAGGCTATATAGTTTTGGATGATTATCTCATCTAATTGGTATGTGTGTATGTGTGTGTTTTGTATAATGATTTGTATATTGTTGATATGAAAAATAAAATAAAATAAAAGATTGACAAAAACAAAATAATCTAGGGGTGATGAACACGCTACACAAGCGATAAGCCTTCAGCATGTGCAACCAAAGGTTTGATAGGCACATATTTGTCCACTCATACATACATTTGGCAAGTTACATTTAAAGGACAAGTCCACCTTCACATACATAAGGATTGAGAGAATGCAGCAATATTAGTAGAACACATCAGTGAAAGTTTGAGGAAAATCGGACAATCCGTTCAAAAGTTATGATTTTTTTAAAGTATCTGCGCAGTCGCTGCTGGATGAGGAGACTGCTACTGTGTATGATGTCACATGCGTACAACGATGTAAGGAAAATAAAAAGAGAATTTCACAAAACTTTACTTTTTGAATAACGCGCTCATTTCTTCAACCTGTTACTGACGTATGTTAAGGATAATAGTTTCCCCCTTCCTTCTGAAAGAGAGAAGTCGAGTGTTCTTTTGTTATGCGAGAAAAATGGAAATATGTTGAATTTTCTTTATTCTTTCTTTATATCGTTGTACTAATGTGACATCAAAAGGTATAGTAGTCTTTTCATCCAGCCGTGACTGAGCAGAAACTTTAAAAATTCATAACTTTTAAACGGATAGTCCGATTTTCCTCAAACTCTCATCGATGTGTTCGACTAATATTGTTGCATTCACTAAACCCACATGTCTATGAAGGTGAACTTGTCCTTTAAATACCTCAAACGGGTAAATAAAAATACCTTAAAAGTTACGCCGTCCACAATATCAAGTACAGATGGACTGACAGACGGACAATCTGACAACATGTAGCAGCAGCAGCAGCAGCAGCAGAGCAGCAGCAGCAGCCGCAGCAGAGCAGCAGCAGCAGCAGAGCAGCAGCAGAGCAGCAGCAGAGCAGCAGCAGCAGCAGAGCAGCAGCAGCAGCAGTAGCAGCAGAGCAGCAGCAGAGCAGAGCAGCAGCAGCAGCAGAGCAGCAGCAGAGCAGCAGCAGAGCAGCAGCAGAGCAGCAGCAGCAGCAGCAACAGCAGCAACAGCAGCAGCAGAGCAGCAGCAGAGCAGCAGCAACAGCAGCAACAGCAGCAGCAGAGCAGCAGCAGAGCAGCAGCAGAGCAGCAGCAGAGTAGCAGCAGAGCAGCAGCAGAGCAGCAGCAGAGCAGCAGCAGCAGCAGCAACAGCAGCAACAGCAGCAGCAGAGCAGCAGCAGCAACAGCAGCAACAGCAGCAGCAGAGCAGCAGCAGAGCAGCAGCAACAGCAGCAACAGCAGCAGCAGAGCAGCAGCAGAGCAGCAGCAGAGCAGCAGCAGAGTAGCAGCAGAGCAGCAGCAGCAGCAACAGCAACAGCAGCAGAAGCAGCAGCAGCAGGGGCAGCAACAGCAGCAACAGCAGCAGCAACAGCAACAGCAGCAGAAGCAGCAGCAACAACAACAGCAACAGCAGCAGCAACAGCAGCAACAGCAGAGCAACAGCAGGGCAGCAGCAGAGCAGCAGCAGCAGAGCAGCAGCAGGGCAGCAGCAGAGCAGCAGCAGAGCAGCAGCAGAGCAGCAGCAGCAGCAGCAACAGAGCAGCAGCAGCAGCAGCAGCAGAGCAGCAGCAGCAGAGCAGCAGCAGAGCAGCAGCAGAGCAGCAGCAGAGCAGCAGCAGCAGCAACAGCAGCAGCAGAGCAGCAGCAGAGCAGCAGCAGCAGCAGCAGCAGCAGCAACAGAGCAGCAGCAGCAGCAGCAGCAGAGCAGCAGCAGGGCAGCAGCAGAGCAGCAGCAGAGTAGCAGCAGCAGAGAAGCAGCAGAGCAGCAGAGCAGCAGCAGAGCAGCAGCAGAACAGCAGCAGAGCAGCAGCAGCAACAACTAGAATCATTAACACCATAATTATGCAACAATTCACAGGATCATTACTAACTGAATGTGCAATGTTCTCAAATGAAACATATCACAACAAACATGAGAGCTGCTTATCGTAAAGGCATGATGATGAAGGATAAAGATTTTATAATATACTAAGATGCCCTTGGAACATCGCTGAAAACGGGACATACATGTACATGCGAAGCTATGCAGGCGGGAGACCAATAATACCGGAGGTCGACGCTGCTATACAGGTATAACAATTTTCAATGTCACAATATGATGAAATTTAACCCTAAAAAGGCCGGGGGGGGGGGGGGGGGGGTTGAATCAACCCCCCCCCCCCCCTCGACATTTTTCCCGACTCCGCCGCTCGAAATTTTTTGACCGCGCCATTCCCTGACTTTTTACTTTCAAGTCTCGCGCATCTTTTGACGCCATTTTCGCGAAAATCGTGCATGCCGTTGCGACGCTGCATGATGTTTTATACATGCCTGTCAGGCCAAAAATGGCTTAAAAACGTGATTTTGTGTATAAAGTCTATGCAAATGGAGTTTTCTCTTCTTATTCATAAAGATATGATTATTTTCACTTTCATAGTCTGAAACTAATTAATTTTAGCATAATTATGCTTGAAATAGGTTCTGTCATAAATTTTGTGGAAAAAAATGATAAAACAAAAGGTCAAAAAACAAAGAAATACATAAGAAATTCATAAAACAATAGAATACATAGGAAATTGATTTTGATACCAATTTTTTTTTCAAGTACATTGTTACGAATGCTACAAAGAATGTTTTTACCAAAAATTAGGATTCTAGGACCTTTAAAATTCTGATTTAGAGCAAAATGTATGATTTTATGCATATATTAGCATAATTAATTATTATGACGAAAATTTCCATTTCTTTTTGTATAGCGTGGTAGCACGCGCCACAGGCAATGCACGTGCATGTATGGCAATTGCGCGATCGATGGCCGAGTCGATGACCCCTCCCCGGCCACAGAACACCAAAAAAAGCCCGGCCTGGTTAGGGTTAAGAAAAATTGCACAAAGCTTCATTCTTTCATGTCATTTTGTGTGTGTGTGTGTGGGGGGGGGGGGGGGGGCTTGGGTTTGAAATTTAGTTTGTTTTCTTTACATCATTGTACTACAGTTGTGCTGTGACATCAAGGGCTCACACGGGTATATAATTCCCCATAGAGACGTATGTTAAAATTCAAAATTCAACAAAATCTCTAAAATAGCTGGGAGAAATGAGGTGTTTCAGCTTCACTAATCTGGACAAGTGAGATATATCCTTTCATCCATCAAATTCCCAAGGTGGGTTCTTCGGCTCAAACTCTGTCCAAGGGTCCGCAAAGCCAGACTATGAGTTCTTTTCACTCAAAATATCACCTATTTTCTGTACATGCACCCAATGAAACATAGTCCCTTCAAATCCCATGAGAAAAGCTTTCATCTTCCAACCAAAATGCAGTTTGCAGAGGAATTCATACTCAATATCTGCAGCTATTCAGTTTTTTGCCAAACTGCATAATTGATTTTTAATCAATTTTTTCCTTCATTTATTTTGGTATCTTTGGTACAAATTTTTGAAGGGGTCTGGGACATTCCATTTTATTTACAGATGTGAGCCCTCAAGGAATGATTTTAACGTTCCCATCCAGAGAGGGCGACATACAGATTTTTGTTGTTCAAGGACAATAACACATGTGGATTGAGTGAATGCAGCAATATTGGTAGAACACATCAGTGAGAGTTTGAGGAAAATGAGACAATCCGTTCAAAAGTTATGAATCTTTAAAGTTTCTGCTCAGCAACTGCTGGATGAGAAGACTACTATAGCTTGTGATGTCACATGTGTACAATGATACACTTTTCTCACATAATAAAAAAAAACACTTAGCATGCCTTTTTCAGAAGCCAGGGGCAATAGTATTATCCATAACATATGTCAGTGACAAGTTGAGGAAATGTGCACTTTAAAGAAAAAAAAAATAATTGTTTTTTTTGTGTGTGTGTGTGTGTGAAATTCTCTTTATATTTTCCTGATATCATTCTACAAATGTCACATCATCAAAGAGATTTTCCCCAGTAGGAGGGGAGGAGAAAAATCTCTCTGCACATCATACACTGTAGTAGTCTTCTCATCCAGCAGTGACTGCGCAAATGAAGAGTTTGTTCGCAAAAACCAATAAGTCCATATTTGCCAAATGGAGATATTTGCTATTAAAGGTCAAGAAAAATAAAGAGAATAATAAGAACATTTTTGCTTCTTTTGACCATAACTTCAAAAACATACCTTTATATGAAGTGACCAATATATCATTTTAAAGGTATTATTTTGTACTTTATGACAGAGACCGTATCTCAAAATCATCAAAAATGGACTTATCGGTTTTTGAGAACAAACTCTTCAAATACTTTGAAAATTCAGGTTTTGAACAGATTGTCCGATATTCCTCAAGCTCCAACTGATGTGTTCTAGTAATAATGCTGCATTCGCTCAATCCACATGTCTATGAAGGTGGACTTGTCCTTCAAGAAATCCACGAAGTTTGAAGCAAATTGTCCCATGCTCCTCAAACTAACACTCATGTGTTTCCATAATCTTCCTACATTTGCTGGAGGCACATAATTCATAGTTTGGAAAGGACTGTAGCTTATTTCTCAAGTAAGTACGAAAGAACCTAGTATGAGACATCGATGTACAGTTGTACATGTAGTTCTGTCTTGCAGTGAAACTAGCTGGTCACACTACGGGTAAAATAGTGTGGTGGATATATTATATGAAGAAGAGTTTGTTCGCAAAAACCGATAAGTCCATATTTGAAGATTTTGAACTACCGTCTCTGTCGTAAAGTACAAAATGATAACTTTTAAATGATATATTGGTTACTACATATAAAGGTACATTTTTTTAACCCTAACAAGGCTGGGCTATTTAGGTAGATGATAAAGCCTGGGGGGGGGGGGGGGGGGTACCATGAAGTTGATTTTTTCAACAACGTGAAGTTAATTTTTTCAACAATTATCATTTACACTAAATTATGCTAATTCATGCATAATGATGCATGAAATCAGACAATTTGGTATAAATCGCTAAATAAAGCTCAAAACAGGCATTTTTTATAGTAAATATTCTTTTTAGTGTCCTTAGCAAATGTAAGAAAAAAAAAACCGCGCAATCACAAAAAATTTCCGAAGTATTTTATTGTTTTTTAATTTCTTATGTATTTCTTTGTTTTTTCGACTTTATGTTTTTCGTTGTTTTTTCGATGAAATTTGTTCGCGACATCGTTCCGAACAAGAAAATATGTTAGTAATTGATTTTAATCAATAAAACCCCAATATAATCATGCTTTTATAAGATTTGCCTGAAAACACAGTTTGCATTGAAATTGTACACGAATTCACGTTTTTGAGCAATTTTTGGTCTGACATGCACGTGCATATTTATGCGCAACTTCCGAATCGCGCACCCGGGCATCGCAAATTTGGTGTCAAAAGATGCGGGAGACTCAAAAGAAAAAAGTCATGAAACGTCGTGGCGATAGCTTTTCGCGATAGTGATACATCGCGCAACCCCCCCCCCCCCCCCCCCCCCCCCCCCCCCCCCCCCCCCCCCCCCCCCCCCACCCCCCCCGGCCTAGTTAGGGTTAAGTTATGGTCAAAAGAAGCAAAACTTATCTCGTTATTTACTTTATTTTTCTTGACCTTTAATCGCAAATACCTCCATTTGGCAAATATGGACTTATCGGTTTTTGCGAACAAACTCTTCATATGTACATTATTGTGCACACACGTACGATAACCATGAATATAAGCATACAGTAAGATACAGAGAGGTTTGTTGAGATAAGATCTATTATGATAATATTAAAGGGATTGTATAGTAGTGGTTGAGACCTAATTTCAGGTTTCTAACATTTTTTGGTGAGATAATGAGAAACATCTTATGAAATATGGAAGAGCATGTAATTCTATGATGAATTCAACGTTTATTTGATGAAAATTGGTTTTGAAATGGCTGAGATATCCAAAAAAGAGCGATTCTAGTAGTGTGGGACCCACACTTTATTACGATCGCTTTGTTTTACCTTGTTTTTTGATGTTTCAGTTATTCAAATCCTGATTTTCATGAAATAAACGTTGTATTCCTCTTAAAATGGTATGCTCTGTACTATATCATAAGTGTTTTCTTGGTATCTTGCTAAAAGTTAAAAGCCCAATTCTCATCTCCACCAATACTGTACTATCCCTTTAAGTAGTGAGGCATAGCTAGCTTGATGTTGTGTGTTTCCTTTCTTTATCAATGAATCGCACATCACTCTCTTGATACCGGGCGATTGCAGTATGCATTATTAACAATCATCATGAACGTTCTTCCAATACAGCCACACAAAACACCAAAAAGGTATGATAATAATTATATATCATGATAATCATGAGAAATAACTACAATGTAAGTTGATCTTGTGTTTCCTTAATACGTATATTTATCAAAGAATCACACATCAATCTCTTGATATTGGACTGCAATTGCAGTCGGCCCTATGTGTTATCATCAATCATTATGAACACTCATCCAATACAGCCAAACAAAACACCCAAAAGGTATGATAATAATTACACATCTCATCCCCCCCACACACACACGTGTTTCTCTCTCTTGTGTTGAAGACTATGTATCTGCTTACTAACTTCCAAGGTATAGACTGTACGCTGCTTGACAGATACATTTGAAAATAAGAAATGAGTCAACAGCTGCACTGAAACAAAGTCATCCAATGACAATTATTTCATATCATCTTTATTTTTTATTGTGCAAAGGAAATTACAGATCGGGATAAATTCATCAAGTTTATTACCTTTGTAGTATTTATGACGGCTCTCATTTTGGTGACACAACATTTGCTCCTGCGACAATACTGCAGTCTCAATTTTCTCCAAGGACTTAGGGTTAGGGTTATGTTTGTAAGAGTAGAATTTATGTGTGGCTCTAGTGTACAGATATTTCATTAGAGCAATTGTTGATGGGGCAAATGTCATGGAACCCTCATTTTACATCCAATTTTTTTGCATTGAAAAAAAAAAGTCGGAAAAATATTAGGTCTCAGTGTGAGGAAAGATATCTCTGATATTTGCTTATGATTCGTTTAGGACAAAATCATCAATACCCATTGCACAGCCCCATCTCTAGAGAAGACAACTGCAGTACACCCAACTCTGTGAAAAGAAAGTACCAGGTGCTCAATTATAATGTTTGATTGTGACAGATTGTTACAAAGAACTTTGCAGGGTTGAAAGTAAGATGTTTAGTACGAGCCTGCAGCAGCTATATTAACCTCATGAGTAAATGTCTAGCTCAAGAACTGCAATGTGGAGACACAAATAAATAATCAAGTACTTTGGTTTTTGGTCAGTTCATACAGATATCGTGTATAGCAGAGTAGACTATGTTAAAGTTTAATTACGCATTCATGCTGCTAAGATTTTCAGTGAGCAGAAATTCAAAGAAGATTGGAATTCCTACAGTGTGGGATTTCTTTTTCATAATTTTGAATCTTTGATGATTTCACAGAAACTTTCTGAACAACATGAGGACTTGTTCTCGTGTATAACAAAAGAAAAATGTATAAGCTGAGATTATTGTTGGAATTTTGAAAGCTATAATGAGCACAGACATATTGACTTTCTCTTATATCATATCGGAGCAAGACAGTCTGTTATCTAGCAAGTATTAGATTGAGATGTACAAACTACAAAAAGACTCCCTTTACAGATATCGACCTTTTCACTGCTTGTCATCAAAATCATAATCTCTACTGAAGTACTAACATCACACTTTAACCCTAACTAGGCCGGGCTATTTAGGTAGTTGATAGAGCCGGGGGGGGGGGGGGGGGGGGGGCCTCCCAGGCCCCCCCTCCAGATCTCCGCCGTCGACCGCACGATCGCGACGAAAATTGGCACACACATTGCCTATGATGTAATCTAATATACCATGAAGTTAATTTTTCAAAAAATCATCATTTATGCTAAATTATGCTAATTTATGCATGATGATGCATAAAATCAGACTATTTGGTATAAATCACAAAATAAAGCTCAAAACAGGCACATTTTTTGTGTAAATATTCTTTTTGGTGTCCTTAGCAAATGTAATAAAAAAAATTGTGATATCAGAAAAAATTTTTAAGTATTTTATTGTTTTTTTGAATTTCTTATGTATTTCTTTGTTTTTTCGACTTTATGTTTTTCATTGTTTTTTCGATGAAATTTGTCCGTGACATCGCTCCGAACAAGAAAATATGTTATTCATTGATTTTAATCAATAAAACACCAAAATAATCATGCTTTTATGAAATTTGCCAGTAAGCACAGTTTGCATTGAAATTGTACACGAATTAACGTTTTTGAGCAATTTTTTGTCTGACATGCATGTACATATTTATGCGTAACTTCGGAACCGCGCGCCTGGGCGTCGCAAATTTGGTGTCAAAAGATGCGGGAGACTCGAAAGAAAAAAGTCATGAAACGTCGGGGCGATAACTTTTTGCAATTGCGATACATCGCGCGGAACGTCCCGGCCTAGTTAGGGTTAAAGTACAGTGCACTTCCATTACAACAAACACAGTTATAATGAAATTCATAGGACAAAGGAAAAGTTTGGTTCCCACAATTATAAATACTTATACATCTTTATATACTTGTTTGTTTAGATACAACAAAATTGAATTCTGATACAGCAAAAGGAAAACTGCTGTCCGAAGGACTTCATTATGACTGGAGCCGCCTGTATACCCAAACTTTAATTTCATTATCAGGGTAATATTGATACCTTATCTTTAATAAAAAAAAGAAACAAAAACAGAATGAAGTACTTAGTATATCCTGCAATACAAAATCATATAAAATCATATATTGAAATTTTCAAAAGCAATGTTGTATGTGTAATACTTATGAAAGCACAAGGAAAAATACTGGGAGGAAAAAGTATCTAAACGTTTAAATATCTTGCTGCTTTCCTTCTTGTAAGATCATATTTCCACATTACACTTTTCAAACAAATCAACAAGCACACAATTACAGAGTGTCACAAAAATGACACTCAGTTGAAAGAAGAGAATCTCAAATCGTCTCCCCCATATGTTTTCTGGAATATATGATAGCAATGTGCTTGTTTCATACTATTGACACAACTATCACATCTACTGCTCTGGTTGTAGAAGCTAATGAATCCTTTGTGTGTGCTCTGAGTGCTGATTAGCATAGAAGACTCCACAGCATTGTACTCATTGTCCACAGTACCTGGCACAGAAAGGTTGAATGACGGGAAATAGGACCCTTTCAGGTTATACGTACCAAGTTTGTTGGGATGGTTAAATGACGCAAATGAATATTCAACTCTGAGTGGGTTGATCATCCGTCTTGACAACATCTAATGATATAGTCATTGTGATTGTAATAGCAAGTCAACTACACCTGAAACTGGCACGAATTGATTGACATTTGCAAACGGGGAGAGGACTCTTGGACATTCATACATCACTTCATTGGTGAGCGATTAACATGTTCATGACACGACAAACTTGTGCTTGGATAGGCATAAAACAAAGATGTGCCACACACAGTTCAAACTCTGAACATTGCTTCCTACATAAAATGTGCTTGTTGTCATTCCACAAGTTTGATGAAATAAATGAGATGGAAAAAAAAAAGAAATAATCATGTCAACTGACAGGCATCATTGTGCAGCTGGACTGAAGATGGCATGGTTGCGTAGAGGCTGGATGCCCTCGGAAAAGCTAAAATAAATACAGATTCTCACCAATATTTCTTATTTGCAGTATTTTTGGTCATCCTGGTGCAAATGTGCACCAAAGACTTGTCCACTGAAGTGGGAAAACCCCCATTACATTCACTTTGGAACACGGAGTTTTACAAAGTATGCCCCTCCCCATTCAAAAAAAAAAAAGAAAAGAAAAGAAAAAGAAAATGGTCCAATCTTTTAATGCTCTTCGGCATTTGAATAGTACAGTCTCAACATGACTGCACTATGAAGCAAAAAACCGGAGTGCTACTCACAAGACAATTCAAAATCACACGGTCAAGCAGTGGAACAAAAGTGTTGTTCGCCATTGTCCAACATTTGGTGTACACCATAGACTTCAACTATACACTAATGACATCATATCTTCACTCTATACAGTGCAAAAGTACACCACAGCTATACCATCAGAGCTGTGTGTGGAAGCATGAACAATCGAATGTTTGAAAGCCACAGTGAAAACAGCGAAGCCGGTATATTCTCTCTTTGAAGATATATAGAAAAAGATAGAATAGAAATGGCAGATTACATATAAAATCAATGTGTGCTTGCATAACTGGAAGCATTGAAAAATAGCACTTTCATTTTTTTGTATACATTTATTTCATCATGCAAAAAAAAAAAAAAAAAAAAATCTTTCAAAAATAAAGGATAGTACCTTTGGCTGAGAATCAAAAGGACGTAAAGAACAAAGACTTTTTACAACACTTCTTACAGCCTTTTCATTCTCAACCAGTGAAGTTCTATCAGATGCTTTGTTAACGGCTTTCTGCAGGAACACACTGACATTGGAAGACACAGGGCCTAAGCCTCCGCTTTTAACACTTCTAACTCTACGTGCAGTGTACCGTACATAATTTCAACACATCAGATGAAATTCATCTTGGCTATTCACGCAGAATCAAGTTGATAGCAGCATTACAATAGTCAAGGGAACTATAAGGGGAACAGGATACATTACATATTTTTGCAGTTAACGAGCAGCATTACATCACAGTCGAGTCACTTAAAAGTGCAATCATTTTTTTTTAAACAAAAGTACAGAAGTAAAGTGCTTTTACGAGCAGTTTTAGATGATAAAGAGCACATGACTATTCTTGGCAAGCCAACCTACAGCTGAATGGGTGTTGAGCCTATTTGACGTGACACGAATGTGCAACAATTACATTCAAAGTTAAGTGTTATGGTTCAACATGTGATGTGCATTACTGGCATCATTTCAAAAGTGAGTTAAATATGTCAACTTCATCCAAATTCTCCTTATCAAGTATAAATGTAAACATTTCGTAGATAGCAGTTGGGTCCACGGTGCTGACCGTACACTACATGCAAATGTATCTAATTTTCCCCTTTTAATCATAACTACAACACTGTCAATTCACAATAGAAGAGCTCATAACTTGATAGTTCTTTTCCCAACATCTAACAATCGCTCAATACTGAGAAAATTGACGAAATTCTGGTAGGTTGGCGATAGAGATAGTCGTCCACGTTTTTTTGTGTACGATGAAATAGAGCTTGTGCTTTGCAGCAACACAGTGTTGTCAACATATTGTCACAGAAATGATAGAAATGAAGAATTTGCACTCGACAGCTTGTATTATGAGTCTCATCAATATCTACTCCACGTGTAGTAGGAATAAAAAATTAGCTTTCAGTCCGACTCAAGCTCGGCTTTTCTCAAGATGCTCCAGTAAATCTTCCTTGGGTATTTGGTGGCCTTCGGAATGACTGCATCATGCGGGGATGAAAGGCAGGCGGGGGGACGGGAGGGGGCGGGAGATTGGTCGGAGGAAACAGACTCATCCTACTAGACAGCGACTGCACGGCTGCGCTGTTCCCGCCCACAGGGATTGTCGACGCCCCCAGAGAAGATGGCTGGCCCATCAGCGGCGGAGGATGTTTGGCAGGTACCGCAGAAGCAACGGAGGTCGTCATTGCCGGCTGGACGGGTTGCTTCTTCTGCCAAGGCGGGGCGATACCAGACTTCCTGGCCGAATACACAGCCTGTCCTCCATCTCCAGTCTGCCTCTTTTGCCGAGACAGGGCACTGTCAGTCTTTCTCGCCGAGAAGCCTCTGACTTGATGCGGCCCTTGTTGCTGATGCTGCTGATGCTGCTGTAGGGGTAGCGTTGCCAGAGGTGAAGCTGCCGGGGGCAGGGCTGCCCCGGGCGCAGTTGCCTGGGATAGTGGTGGACAGGATACCGGCGGCGACATTAATGGTGGTGGGGCATTAACAAACGGATTCTGGAACATTGGAGAATGCAACACCGCTCCCGATAGTGTGGGCGGATAGCTCGGCTGCTGCCCCAGCAGGAAAGGATTCCCTTGAAATTGTCCACTGTGATTATCCCTGGAAGAAGGTGGTGGTGGAGGTGGTGGTGGTGGTGGTAGGTTCCACGGTGCTGGAAACCTCTGGCTCCAGTCGATCTCTGGGGGAGGGCCTCTCATCCCCATGTGGCCAAAGGCCGGATGTCCCCTCGTGGATGGGTGCGGTGGACCGTGAAAGCTTGCTGGCGAACGTGCACTAAACCCTCGCGGAGGGCGGGGTCCGCTACCGGCTGGAAACGGGAGGAGTGGTTTCGCTGGCGTCGTGCGCTGTAATGGGGGATGGGCCCGTGGCTGATCTCGCTGGACGTTGCTTTGAAAATGACCTGGGGATGCAGGTGAGAAAAGGAAGTGATTTAGCATTATTTAAGATATTTTCTCATGTAAAGAGTTCAACGCATCAGGTTAGAAAGGTGACACTCCTCGCGTCACATTTGTGGAGACACTGTCTGTTCTCTAGACGACTAAACACTCCTATTACCTCTATTCATCAGTTTTCTCATGAAGGCTTCTTTCCCTTCAACATTTTCTAAATCTTGCTCAAGCTTTTGCAGAAATACAAGTCAAACACAGAGACTGTCCCTCTGCCTCTTAATAGTGAAGGGTTTCCCAAGAAAGGAAGAGCAGTGCCTGCTGGCTGGGCAGATATCTCACATGATCAGCTCTTGTCACTGTGAATGACCATCACAGGTTAATTCTTCCTTGAGAGCCATTTTGGAAGAGGGGTGGAATAGCATCTCATTTGAGATTGAGGGACTGCATTCTGCCAAGTACACTGTATTTAGAAAATGTGACTATGTCGTTAAAAAAGACTTAAATGTAACTAGAAATGTCGCTATGGCGACTGGTATGCCTCCGCCATAATGCATGGTTCTCCTAATAGGTGTATAGTACAATGTCTTCACAATGTGTGATGACAGTTTCACATAACTGGCAAAATAATGAAAAGACAGGTTTGTAACAAATGTGTTGAATGTTCACTTTACTTGAACTAGGTTTGCTATATTGTCTAGGAGTGCAGGTACAAGTATTTGGGGATTTGAGGATTTTTACTTGACTTTTGACCCTTTTATAAGTTTATCCATTAGGTAATACATGTATTCATTAAGTTTAAAGAAAAATCCTGCAAGTACTACTGTACATATATATGATGGAAATAAAGAAATTTTGAGGGGTTAACCTTGACCTTTGACCCCTGACCCCTAAATTCCCTAAATAATCCCTGCCAGTCAGTACATGCATATGTACCAAGTTCCATGAAGATGTCTTGAACCGTTTGCGAGATATGGATAAAAAGTTAAATCTTAACATTTTCACCTGACCTTTGACCTTTAGACCTTTGACCTCATGACCTGAAACACTCTCTGGAGAATCTTTATTCAGTAGTTCATGTCTACACTAAGTTTTAAGAAAATACCTTCAGGCATTGCATAGATATGGGGGAAATAGCAAAATTTTTAGCATTTGACCTTTTGACCTTTGACCTCTTGCCAATTACACTAAAAAATTACTGACTTATCTATTTTATCATAGCTCATCCTTGGACAAAGTTTGGTGAAATTTGCTTGATCCAGTCTCGAGTTATTGCGTAAAAAGATAAATTTTAGGATTTGACTTTGATCTTTGACCTCTGGCCAATTTCACTAAAAACCTAATAAAGTAATTGCCCCATCATATGTCATCCTTGGACCAAGTTTGGGGAAATTTGCTTGATCCAGTCTGAGTTATCTCGTAAACGGATGCAATTTCATAATTTGACCTTGACCTTTGACCTCTGGCCGATTTCACCCAAAATCTAATCAATTGCCCCATCATACTTTATACTTGGACAAGTTTAGTAAAATTCCACTCAATGTTACTCAAGTTATCGCATAAACGAATGGGGTCAGATGTACGGACGGACGGACAACCCAAATACATAATGCCTCCGGCCCCCTTCGGGCGGAGGCATAAAAAAAGAGACTTAATTGTACAAACTGCTCCCCCCCCTTCCCCCCATTTGATCTCTGTCCAACTCCTGGATCTACTATGCATAACCTTGAATGTGAACTCACTTATGTATTTATTCAGAGTACATGTATTTCCAGTTTAAAACAATATTTATTTATCTATCTATTTATTCTTTTTTTTTTAAACAGAGGTTTCTGGGGTCAACATTGTCACCCTTGAGATAACGCACTCGGTTTAGTGACAAATTTGACCATGTATATGTGTTTTCAAGAAGAAAAAGGAAAATGACCATCACAGGTTTATCCTTCCTTTCAGAGCCATCTCAGAAGAGGGTGAAATTGAGGGACTGCATTCTCTCCAGGGCTTACCTCTCCTTGGTCCCTGATTCCAGCTGCTCGGTCCGCTCTGTGTCCAGGTCTCATGACCATTCAAAATTTTCCTACAAGCGAAACATGAATGACAGATCAGTCTTAGAGGAACATTCTGTATTATTTGAAATATTGAGGGTGTCCCAAAGAAGCAAAAGACAATCTGTACTGCTTTTTTCTTGCATTTTCATGCTCTTGAGCACTCAGACTGAGTGGTAACGGGCATTATAAATACCCCCTATTATTATTTGCAAAACTCCTTAGAAAAACACCAAAAAAAACTTCCATAAGATCTTTAAAGAGAACAGAGTATTCTACTGTTTCTTGATACATGTTATTTTGGACTTTACATCCTTTCCTGCCTACAAATACTAACCCATTCCTTAAATGAACCCGGTATACCAGGCTCCCGAAGTGCAGACAAGAGTGCCTGCTTCACAGCCTATCAATTCATGTTTATTTGTGTTATGCTGACCAGAAAAATGACTGTGTGTATTTTTGTCTAATTTACCTTTTCCAACGCAGCAGTGTGCTAGTTTTGCAATAAAACTTGTATAAAGACGTGCCCACCTATCAAGGCTGAGCTCACTAGGTTTTGACTGTAGCTGATGCTCGTGGAGGGATTCCCCATTTCGAATATGGAAAGTAGGCTCTCTATTCCACGTCGCCCTCCCCATCTTCTCTTTCTACCTCTCGAGATCGCAGAATCTTCAACCTTTCCCTCCCACACCTCATCCAACTGACAAAGGGTTTGCCTCTTGAAAGGGGCAGGCGTGCTTTCACATGGCATTTCGGAAAAAGGTCACCAAAACAGGAACATTTTTATGTCTGCAGCAGGAAACACAATAACCACAATGTCCTCAGTACCAACCAGCCTACATGTAACGTCCCTGCCACCCCTGTTGCCCAGAAAAATCTTTTTACAATCAATAATCAACTTCTCTCCTTCTGCCACTAACAGTTCACAGAACCTTTTTATATTTTTTTGCTCACCCTTGAGGAACTTTTCTCTTCCTGTCTTTTTTCTTCTTGTTCCTCACAAGAGACTCCTCCTCATCATCGCTGAAGTCTCGAAACTCATCCGGAGGTTCCTCGTCGTTCTTCCAGGATGCATCAGATCCCCGGCATCTATAAATTCACAAAACAGGAAGAAACACACACACACACACACACACACACACAAAAGACAAGAACCAAGAACTTGTGAATACACTTTCTTCTAACCAACAATGACATGTGGTGACATTAATGTATGCTGGCCCCTGTTGTATAAAAGCTGCCATGAAACGTAAGTCAGAAAATCTAATATAAGTCTGTGAATACCCAATTCTGACTGGCTGAATACTGACTTCTATTTGATTTTCTGACTTACGTTTGATTGCATCATGTTATGCAACAGGACCCTGGTGACAGAAATTCACCAAGCTTTAAAAGCATGTGTAATTTCCCTGTTATAGATAGATGTCATTTAAAAACACCTTGGCTATTTAAAGCCAATTCAAAACAAAAGGGTGTTATCTCCCTTTAAAAACCCAGTAACATGGGGATACCATGGGGTGGGAAGGCTGGCCCAGCTCAGATTTCTTTGATAATCCCCGTAACAAAACGTGTGTGTACAGCTTTATCATTGATCACTATGTAAGTACTAACACAGCCAAAGAATGTAGACTGGAATTGACCGTCACTGATGAGTGTGCACTTCAATGCACATATTCCCTGACACGTGGCTAAACAGGCGCTATTTGTTGTTTCGAATATAACCTGGTGGGCAGAAAAAAAGAATATCAATTCAGTGGGACCATCCGTGTTTTCCCACGCTATCGGGTCTTTAACTCTGCAAGAGGAAGATGAGGGCCTTTAGTGTACAGTCTGTGTGAATTTAAATTCTTTTGGAGATCAAGCGTAATCATTGGTCAATCCTTTTTTTTTTCCTGTTAAGTCATGCTCCAATGAATCAGAAATGACAGTCGATTTAAAAAGTCTTCACTTGCTCTTCAAGCTTCAAAAGAGTGATTCAATTTACTACCTCTCCTTCATTTCATTCCACCTTTTTCTTGTCTTTCTCTCTCTCTTGTTGCATGCTTTCAGAACTCTTTATCAGGTGACCCAAACTCACTTTTTGAGCTGCTCAGTGAAGACGTACTGCGTGACGTCAATGTTCTGCGGGGCGAAGAGAGCCCTCGTCTGCAGGCGGACGCCATGCTCCTCGATGTCCGCGGGACAGTTGAAGCGCACAGAGTAGAACGGAGAAGCGACAGGCCCAAAAATTTCATAGACCTGCGAGATACAGGCATACACACCCACATTTACAGTCAGCCAGATACATTATGCACACAAGGCAGAAAAAGAGATACAGTACAAAAACACTACTATAAATCATCTGGGAGTGTTTACGATGTCACTGTGGTAACTGCTTAGTTCTGTAAACTAGCTTTAAAATGTTGCTATGAAACAAGAACCCCAGAGGCAAAATATTTTACTTACACTCATTACTCTACATTCATATTTTATTGGCATTACATTTACGAACACTGAATTACTGATCAATTACAACATACAAAATTAGATTACGAAGCATTTCCACTGAAGACCAATGATCACATCTTCACAGCCGAGCAAAACAAACAAACAAACAAACAAAAAACAAAAAAACAAAAAAACCTAAGGATTTAAAAAAAAAATTTTCTCAGTGGAATCCATATCGCATCTTGCTCTGAAAACTTGATGCATGTAATTTCATAAATGTATGCTATATTCACATCAGCTGTGCCACTAAAGGCTGGTCCCACTCACCTGCCCCAGCACCGTTCTGTCAGCCTTAAAGAGCACACTGTCTGTGTTGATGGCTGGTGTCCCTGGTTCCGCTTGGATTATCACTGCAAAAACAATGTATTTGATGATAGATGTAAACATAAGGTATGTATACTTGAGCTTAATCTGACATCCATCTGCATTAAAGCAATGAAAGGAAGGCTTGTTCCTTTTGTTTTTGGTATCACTTTGTACCAGTACCTAAACAGAATTTACGGCCCAGTTTAGTTGCTTGTATACCATAACACAACCCTGATCAAGAAGAACAAACAAAACAAAGAGGAAAAGGTACAGATTTAGCGGGAACATCAGAATATACTTTTGTGTGTGTGTGTTCTGCAACTAAAAAATTCAGTGTGTAAACACTGCATATGTATATGACATCATACACCGTAGCAAATATATATTTCTCTCCCACGGTCAATAAACAGCATGTCAGTAGTGATAATAAATTATTTCGCTTTGATTCAACATCTTTGTTCCCTTGGCTGCTCATTTTTCAACCTGTGAACAGTGAATTAGTCAAAACGGCCTGGCACGCTCTCGGAACATTTCCGCAGCTGATGGCCAGGCCTAGGCTAGGGTAGGATTTATAAGACGATGAAGAGTTCTCTTTCGGGTGTTGGATGCAGGATGAACTCCCCGAAAAAAAAAAAACCCACGAGCCTGAGTCACCAGGAAACACTCCAAGAAGACATGGATCCATGTTGCACTCCCCCTACCCATCCCTAACGTGATACTGACACCGTAAGCTCAGACTAGTCTCAGTCATTCTTCTCTTGTAACAGTCAGAGGAATGCCTTAAAGGTGATAGCTTCTTCTCTTTTTTTTGGGGGGGGGGAAGAAGAGGAGACTATTCTGTTTACCATCAAATCACAATGCTTTGAAGATGCTTAATGGTAACACTAACACACACACACACACACACACACACACACACACACACACACACACACACAGAAAGGAAAAGACACTTGTCAAACTGTGCGATGGTAAAATACGCAATGCCTTTACCTTGCTATTGTTTTCTTCAAAAGCTACAGTAAGTTTTCCAGTAACTGTCAGCTACCAAATTGAAATCTTTGTAGTTCCTCCACATCATGCCACATCATGATCCTAAAGAAATTACTGATACAAATGTACACATTGTACCTTTACCCACAGGTGTGCATCAAAGGTACACTTGAACTCATCTCTTTTGACACCCAATGTCAATGTAAGAGAATCACGTCTTCCTCAACCTTTAAAGGCTTTCGCAAGACCCCAATGATCTTCCATGAATTCACAGACTGAATTTGGCTGGCACTATTACTGAATAATAGAAACCAATCCCCTCCATACATGTTTATCTGAAATAGAGACAAAATGAGAGAATTGGGGGGGGGGGAGACTTGGGAACTTTGTCATGTTCACATCAAACAGCTCTATAAAAGTAAGTTCATGGTCATAGAGCGTGTTTCTACTGAGCGACAAAAATTCGAGGTGATGCCAGCCGATGTGTGGTGATACCGGCCGATGCCGGCCGATACCGGCCGATGCATGGTGACGCCTCGAATTTTTCCTCAGTAGAAACAGATCGGGTAGTGGCCGATGCCGGGTGATGCGAGGTGCTCCGTTGTCAACCTATTGAGGTGGTTGATGCGTGGTGACGCGAAGGACGATTCTCAGTAGAAACACACCGGGTAGCAAAATTCGTGGTGTATCGGACGTCTAGAATTTCTCCCCGCGCTTTTCAATTGGTTCATCGCACACACTCCTTCGACACATGTGTACAAAATACGAAAAAAATACAAAATCGCAACTTGCTTTGTTTGTACCAACTCGCTTGTGTACGTGCTATAGGCCCTATACGTTACGTTACATTTGAATTGTGGCATTCATCGTCTATTGTTCGCATGATTAACAGCCTAACTTATTGCATTACTAAGCCCTCATCACTTACTTTGATTTTACACCACGTTACTTAGTATTTCATTTTATATTGTCAGGCAGTGCGCGCGTGACCCAATCTGTGACTTAAAAATACCTGACTTCCGGAATCGCCGCATTTGCACGTCACCTTTGCATCACCTCGTATTTTATCGCTAAGTAGAAACAGCTCGAGTGGTCGTAAAATACGAGGTGCTGCGTTGGACAAAATTCGTGGCGATGCCAGGGATGTGAGGTGCTCTCAGTAGAAACACGCTCATAATGGTCACCTTGGTCGCTTTACGGTGCAAACACAACACGAAAGTCTCATGAAACACTGAAACCCAAATGATAACCAACACTTTCTAGGAGTGTGTGCCTCATGTTGCTTTTGATTTTACCTGGATGCATCTTGTAGCCCATACATTATTTTGATTTGGAAAAAAAAAAAGTTTTTTCGAAGAGTAGGAGGAACTGGTAAACTCTTCTGTGATGACAAAAAAAAAATAGAGCCTTGTAGATGCTAAACATTACTGTGAGCATCGGTAATAAAAAGATCATGTCCATCATTTCACTCACTTCTCCTTACAGTGCCTTGATATAAGCCCCCCCCCCCCCAACAACCACCATCCCCACGACAGCACCCAGTTATTGATGTTTTCTCCCAATGTTTTCCCTCCATCTGCACTTGTGTCTAGATGATCGTGTTATCGTGTTGATATAGCAATCACCACTAACTGACCACAGAACACTACATGCATCTTTTGAATAATTTTTGTACCAGTAATCAAATTCAGTATTTACTCAATTTTCTATATTTTAAACAGAACACACACTAATACAGGTTTATTTTACTTGTATTGTTGCTTCAGCAATTTGTGGCAAGAACTACTGTGACTTTCAAGTAAAGCATGAGTGTGCAATCCAACAAGTGTGGGCCTCTCATTCTCTCCCCCTCATTCTTCCCCCACATCGCATACAACGTGACAGCCATGCACTCGAATGCGTCTTCTCAAGAACACATCTGCCAGTTTAGTGTTTGATGAACACACGCTTAACACTCCAGACGGTGGCTGGATGGCAGGCTTGCGGAGCAAAATCAGCGCTCCCTCTCTTTTCCGCAGTGTGCCCGGTGGGTGCCTATCCTCCGCGGCCCCCGTTTCACACGCCGTGATTTCACCTGGTTTATTTTTAATCCGCTCTCCGCCGTCACGATTCCCCTCTAGGATCCAGCGGGGAATAAAGCGCGCGGATACCCGCATTGCTCAGCAGCCAGGCGTTTTTAAAGGAACCAATGAGGGAGGGGGGAGGAGGAAAAGTAAGATGGAAAAGCTTTCGTGGCAGTCCCGCTAGTCTCTGTATAAAACTTGAGTGCAGAGAGCTTTTAATAGTGATGCTTGTATGTCAGTGATGCAAGCACAACCAATTTTCACCTGATTTCACCTGATTTGATTGTAAATCTGTACTGAAATCAGAGTGGCATTATGTGCCTTGAAAATTTAATGCCAAAAATCCAGCCAAAATCTAAAATAATGAATAGCAAAATGAAGGGAAAGCAAATTTTGTAAAACCTTGTTTTCTTACAATGATTCAGATTCTTATACCTTTTTCAATCACCACAGAAGTTTGCCATTCTCATTGAGTCAACGGTAACAAGAAAGCTACAAGAAAGCATATACATGAAAATGATTACCAAATTTTCACGGCGAGCCAAGCCAGGTCAACTTTAAGCCTTACTCAGGTCTATTTCTGTTCTCAGGATTCCCATATGATAACTTTGATTTCAAGGGCAAGGTAGCCACCCATTTTTCAATACCTGCTCCATTCTGAACTACATTTCTTGGATTTCTCTATACGTACAGGGGTTGCTCTGGCCTGTGGCACAGGGCATGTACAAATTATGTTTAATAGCACATTCATTGACTCAGGAGAAATCTCAAGTCCTGCTCACCTGATATTGGACCAAGAAATGGATTTCAGACGAAAGTACCCCCCCCCCCCCCAAAGGATAAAATAGAAAATTTATGAAGACATGACATCTGCTAAAATCACCATGGCTAGCTTCTCTTAAGTGTGAATGTAAACGTATTCAATCGCTAACTCTCGCCCCCCCCCCAAAAAAAAAAAAAATGATAGCAACAGATGTATAAGTGGGTGGTACTCGTTATGATTTTGAAGATAATTATAATCCTAACTGTCTTTCCATCCTTGGTCTTTGGTACTCATCATACATTGTATATTAAAACCAGGAGAGATGGCATAGGATGTACATCATACATACCGATGGTGAAAGGGGGTGGGGGATAAGTGATGGGCATAAGTCATATCTACATGTATATTTAGAGGTTCAGATTCTCTTTTTGTTTATGTTGTTTAACAATGGGTATCTCGTTTTATCAAAGTTAAAAAGTGATGTTGAACTTTTTGGACACAGCACCACATCTCCATGTGCATACATTAAGAGGTCGGTACTAATGCAAGGGGACCAGAGGGGGGAAAATCCGATTTCCTCTCAATTTTTCCCCCAAAAATAGATGAGTGAGTTTGTTTAAAGAACGTTCGTGCCGAACAGGTTCATTTTATGTTTTCGAGTGAGCTCACACTCGCAAACACTGATGACCACAAAGTGGGATACTTGGAACAACTGCCGCGGCCTCCCAAGCCGGCCGTTTTTCTTACTCATCACATCAAATTTTGAACGGGCTGCTTTGGAAGTCATGACACCTGTTGCTGGTTGGGCCCCACCCGTCCAAACAAGACTATGGGGTCTGCTTGTTCTTGCAGACCGATGTAAACTTCAATTCTCTCTCTCTCTTCCCCCATACCTGTGTCTCCCTGAAACACTTAAAGCTAGCCTTTTTTCCAGGCAGGAGTCTGATTCTGCAAATAACACTTGTCCTACTGCCCCCCCTTCATCCCCTCCTACCCCTCATAATCGGGATACCTGAACAGCTCTGAGCAGAAATGATCCCCTTCTTTCAACACCCTGCTCTGCTGAAAAGCCAGTTCCAGGCATAAGACAAACCAAGAAATGTAACAGAGAGAGCAAAAAACAACAACACAAACATCTGAAATATATATCTAAAAGAAACTGACAACAATCAACAGCTTTGGACGTAAGTGACATACAGTGCTGTGTGTCTGTGATTAGTATAATGGTATCCGTGATGTGAATGAATCAACAAGCTTTCCGGTTAATCAGGTACTCCGCTTTAAATCGGGCAAGAAATGCTCTGCCAAACACTACTGTAAAAGTGGATATTTTCGCATGAGTTCGAGCTCAGCCGGGTAAGATGAGTTTCATGCGTTTTTAATTCCGCAGAATCAAGACATGAACTACTGCAACATATTATAGCAAGTGAAAATATTCGCATGCTTTTAATTTTGCACTGCTTTCTGGTGGCGCGAAATGCATGAAAATTTCAACATCATGAAAATTTCCACTTTTATCACAGTACCTGATTAAACGGAGACTAGATTGTATTGGGATCGCGACTGACATCCTGCTATTTTGTCTGTGTGAATGATATTACTAAATGCGGGCAGTACACCAGGAAATTTACTCGAACCTGACGCAAGGTTTCAGCATACATATATCATCATCGTCTCTCGAAAACAATGGTCCAAATTCAAGGAGAGGGTTGACACAAAAGGGATCATGCCCACTGCAGATCATCTGGAGCTCAAGCTCAGTTGTCATGGGCAGGATTAGTTACCATGGCAGTGGGGATTAACCACTGACTTGGGCAGTGATCCTCACGATGACTTAATTTGGTGTCTGCGTGTCCCATGATAGGTTGAGGGAAGCAGCCCAATTATCAGTCTATTTCCTATCAATGAGTTTCCTGCATCCACATTTCATTTCATATGACTGGGAGAAGTCCTATACCAGTTCTGCAATTGACCTCCAAAGAATTTTCTTTCGACATTATTTTCCCATGTGCATGAGAAAAATTATCCCAAATATTCGTAACATACATGACGTAAAATTTATTCACAAACATAACCCTTACCCTAATCCTCACATCAAAACTAAACTGAAAACCTTATCACAACCCTAACCCTTACCCTAAGTCCTAGGAGAAAATAAGACAGGAGAAATTGTTGCAGGACCAAATGTCTTGTAACTGTCTTTGGAGCAACTTAAAAATTTGACCTTAAACTCTCAACATCCGCATTCAACTGCTTTCCCAGAATGATGCAGTTTTTGATCTTTCATTTTGCATGCAATATACTGTATTATACATAGATAAAAATCCATTATTACACTAACTCTATCATCACTAACAACACCTTGGTTGTATACAACATCAACGGCAATCTCGGATGGCAGTCCTGAGGAGGTTAAAGGTCATGTGACCCAAGCTGGATGGATAGACAGCCAGAGAACACAAACTACCTCCAACATCGCTACAGGGTAGCGTCATATAGGGGATAAAGGTGGCACTGAAATACAGGAACATGGAGATTACCATCATCCAGAGATTTTATCCGCCATATCCTTCCAGTATTCCAAACATGAACAAAAGAGACTCGGGCAATTTGCTGAGCGGAGTGTGTCGGACGTGCTTTGAACACCTCCCAGGGAACTACAACAGGGTGGTCTACAACTTGAAATTTGTGCATGTTGCAAGCTCTGAATGTGAGATTGGACATCATCAGCACGTAGCGCTGATTTATTTTCTGTCACAACTTATTTTCTGTTGTGCTACTTACGTTTGATGTTCTGTCTCATGTTTTGAGCACACATTTTCTAAGTACCAAGGGTAGTTTGATGTTTCTCAAGTTTTGTACATTTTTTTTCACATATTCGATTGCATTTTACTTTGAGCTTGTCAACGATTCTCAAAGATGTTGCATAGCATGTGGCTAGCTCTTGAGAATGTTGCACACGAATGCCAGTATGTTGCAGCAACATGCTCAAACCCCTCGTGGACCACCCTGCTACAAATCTACTAGCCCTTGTTGCCCTGAGCTGCTACAATTCTCTGTAGGGCAAGTCAAATTCTCTGTAGGGCAAGTCACATGAATGGGCACTCGCCATTTAAAAGAATGGGACTCTTGCCCATTGGTCATTCTAGGAAGTAGGAAAAATATCTTTTGAAATGCCCTGTCTTCTTTAAAATTCCTTTTTGTCTTGTTCTGCACGTGCATCTTCTCTGTGTATAAAGTCTGAGGACATGGGGATGGGGGTGGAAATGCCCCTCTCATGCTATAAAGAGCTTCTATATTTTTAGAACTGAAATTTAACAATCTAGTGCATACTTTTGGTGAGAATATTAGGAAAATTTTCCTTCAAAAAAGAGAAATAAATTAAACATTCAAGGAAAATGCAATGTCTAAATTGCGGTATTTGTCACATTGTGTTCTGGGAGTGTGTGTCTCTTCAGTGTGTCCTACATGTACTACATGGGGGGGGGGGGGGGAGGGGAGGGGTTATAATGTACAATACTACATTGTAAGGCCAGTGGCAGGACTGCATTATTAATGTATTCACTTTTTTTTTTAATGTCCCCATGTTCAAAAACTGCTATTGGACGTATCTTTCCTACACTCTACTGGTACCAACTGGGAAAATCCTATTAGTATAAAAATCAGAATTTGTAAGTTCACTCAAGCTTTTTCGTTTTGTGATAAATTCGGAAATCTTAAAATGCAAAAGGTAGGTTTGGTAGCATGACAACAATGAGGACTATCAGAGGCTTTGCCAATAAAATTCTGGCCTTGTGGCCCCATGTGCTAAATGGCCAAGTTAGCACTCCCTCCTGTTGTTTGTTATTAATCAATGCATACATGTAGCATGTGCAATTATTGCAAAATGAAGCGCTAATTACCAAGGCCATTAATCAACAGCCACAGCAGCAAAGGTGTCCTCTGGATGTTTAAACCTTTTTCTACATACAATGTAATATCTGTCAGTCAATAAACTGCTGAAATGCACGGCCAACTTCAAAGATCATCACAGGACTATCGATGGAGTATCATTAAATTTTGGTGTTCCACCTTTGGTGAAAATCAACATCTCCTTTTTGGAGTTGTTTTGTTTGTCATCAATTAGTATGTTTGCACTTTTTTCAATAAACTACTTTGTATTTTGTGCTACCAGCTCTACTGAAAATCCTATATAGCCCCCATTTATGAAATTCTGAAAATACCAACACAAATTGCATGACATTAAATGCATTTCACAACTACTTAAATGGACGCATATGGGACATACACTATCACCTATCAGTCACTACCGCACTGAATGCAGGGCATTTCTGGTGCTGTCTATGCAGAACATTCATTTTCTACCAAGAAACACTAGATCAAGATTCATTCCCTTTAAAAAAATAATGCATTGTCACTAAGACTATAGCATGGCTTCAAAACGTTAATAGTATTTTGCAGCACCGTACACGGAAGAATTTTGACAAGATACTGACTTCAGAAATGATTTAGAATTGATGCATCAAACAATTAGTACCTAGTATTGATAGTGACATACAGCAGACAAACAAACGCAAACGTAATGCTTACTGTTTGATCACACGGACATCCGATATTAAATACAAAAATGAACTTCTCTTCCAATTTGTCATTTCAATAGTTTTCAATGTACCAATTCTGCAGAGCAATGAGTCTCGCCTGAATGATTTCTCAGAATATATCTTCAGTAATGGACGGATCAAAACGGCTCACATGAGATGTCTACCGAATGAAAACAGCAAACATGCAAAATGGGACTGGCAAAAAAAAAAAAATCATTATTCTTGAATTTGGGAGGAAATCTTCATTGCTAGTTGATAATACAGCTATTTAATCACGTATATATTTGATTGGGAGCCTGGACTTGCAAATAAAAAGAAAACAAAGAATCACTGATTATTAACTTTAAAAAAATTAACATTTTCCATCTGCATGAGACTGTTTTACACAGCAAGTGAATCATTCGTGATAAAACTGAAACCCTTCAAAATGAGATGTGTGCCTGCATCAGAATGGATTTTGCACTCGAACCCATCTGCGCCGCTCCGCACATGCAACAGTTTTTTGCGCTGCCCTTGACATTTGAGAGCTAACCATGTTAAGCTTGTCTGGGGGCTTTGTGTAAACATCAATTTTCTGGCTTGTTCCGCCTTGTAGCGGGAAGGACAATTTTCCCCCATTACGCCCAATTTTAGCTCATCACTGCTTTCATCATGTTAGAAATATGACACATAAGATAAAAGCAAAACATCAACGCAAAGACTCACAATTCAAATTTCCATCCCTACAAACACAACCGGGTGCTCCCTTGCAGTCTACGGGATGTAATCCTAGATGCTCACTAAAATTTGCAAAACGACCACTGGGGCAAAATTACAAATTTTCCCTAAAGTTTGTACAATCCTATGGCAATTGGAGACAACTTGGGGCCATATTGGCAGCAATGTATCAAATAAATTTATATGATTTGTAGACAGCACACGTAACACGCCCACTCATTCATACAGCATAGAATCAAAGTGCAATACATGAATGTGGTGAATCATCAATCGTATACGGACTACTTCACATGTGGTAGAGCATTGTTACTTGTAGCATTTTTAAAAGCATGAAATTCATTCTGTGTTGAAGTACACTGTGTTACAGGCTCTGCTAATGGTGTCGTTTCTTCTTTTTTTTTGAAAGTCACTGTAAACGCAACATGTTTGATATAACAATCTTACACATTCCACAATGTGATCTTTTTTTTTTAATGACCTGTCCAGTTGAGATCAATTCTCGTAACATTGTATCTAAAGTTCAGTCAAAGGCAAAAAGTGCAAAAATACATATCTTCAATAAAGGGTGTGTACAGTTCTGGTCGAGGTGAAGATTTAGCTTTTAACGTTTTGTGAGATATTCAGAAACCACTCTATGAGATGTCAAAGGGCATGCAGTTCTAAGGGGTATCAAAAGTTTATTCGATGAAAATCGGTTTTGAAATGGCTGAGATATCCAAAAACAAAGTGAAACAAAGAGATACTAATAAGGTTGGGGCATGTCGCCTTTTATTATTAGCACTTTTTTGGATATCTCAGGCATTTGAAAACCAATTTTCATCAAATAAACGTTGAATCCTTCTTAAAATTACATGCTCTTGCATATTTCAAAAGAGGCTTTTCATTATCTCACTTAGGAATGTTCAAAACATGAATCCCTACTTCAACCAGTACTGTTCTTTGATATCTGCACAGAAATCTGTCTTATTATCTAATAGAAAAGATTTAAAAATCATTATTCACAACCTTGTTTTGTTCTGTTTGGTTTTTTTTTTTTTTGGTTTTTTTGTTTTATTTTTCAAAGTAAAATATTGTACTAGATAAGGATATTGTTTTAAAAGCACTTTGAGTTTGATGCCCTCAACTACTTTTGCTAGAATTTGGTGATAGATTCAGGGAAACATTAATTCTGGATAGCTATCAGATCATTTCCCCCACAGAAAAAAAAAAAAATGTGACTATTAGATACAACACAACCCTGAACTTCCAGGACTTTTTCATTCAGATAACAAGTAAAATATGAAAACAGTCATTTTTTTCTCCTTGAAATTTCAAATCTATCAAGCATTCTGTATATTTCCCATTCAATTTCTGAGGTTGAAAACTCACAAGAAAGTTTTGTGCCTGCATTTTTCGAGTTTTGATGTTTTTGCACTTCACATGCTTTATATTTTGTGTCAAATATCTCTCATTTTGGATAAATGAAAAGAATGACCCTTTCTTGCTCAGGCCCAGGAGATTCTGCCAGATATGGTGCATTTAAGTCATGAAGTGAATGCTATACCAACAAAGCAGCAAGAAAGAATGTGCTACTTAAAGGCTATACACTCTTAAACAAGCTCCTACAGTAGATTATGACAGTGATGAACAAATAGGTACATGATGGAAACTATACTACAGCTGAGGGCTATTTTTATGTTTTCTTATAAATAATTACATTCAATCAGGGTTCGAAATTGGCGACGATCCGGTGGCCATTGGCCACCCAAAATCACATCGGACTAGCTAAAAATCGTCAAATTCTTAAGTTACTGGACAATGAAGGGAAATTTGTAATTTCGAGAGCTGACAATGGTGCTAAAAGCACAATTAGTTAGTGTCAATACAGAAGGATTTTCTTTTCCAATCCCGAGTACAGCTGAATAGCAAACTCATTAATCCTCTGCTACTGTACATTTTATAGGCTTGAGCGTAACACTGTCCCACCATAAAACATATAAGCAAGTAAATATCTACTTCTAAATATACAATGCGGTATCAAATTTCTCAGTGAATATGGATGATGACACCACACAATTCACTACCTCCTAAACAGAAAGAAATTTGTGAAAACATACAACCAGGTTGCTATGTACAAGGCTTTTATTCTGTGTGTCCAAGCTGTTATTGTTCTTTTTTTTTGCCATATCAGATGATTACATTTTATCTTTTTCCAAAACCTTGTTATTTAGTCACGCCATATTATGGTGTTGTTTGCTACTTTTAAATTCCTGTCTCTTTTTCTTTTTTTCATTACGGGGCGCTGCTTTTTCCGAGAAAGCCCCGGGGCAACTCAAGAGCGGCGGCCATGTCCGGAGGAGAGAACTCTGTGTTGCGTCGCGGTATTATGCGTGATATTTGATAAGATCGGAGAGATACTCATTAAATGAACATTCCGCTGCAGAGCAGAGCGGGGCGAGGGCTAAAAGGAATGCGAAGCGCCCGTCGTCTGAGGTGAGCCGCATCAATATCCTGCGGCAGACGACGGCGCATCTCGGTAGCGGGATACGCCACAGGGGGTCTTTGCGCTAAATCATTTCTCATAACATGGAAAGGAAAAATCTCCTTCCGCCTGCTTGCTTGAAAAAAAAAAAAAAATGCCGGCCCCGCTTTGAAGACTCGCCTGAAATTTCTTGGCTTATAAAAAAAAAGAGAAAACAAAGCACCTTTTTCATTGTTGTTGTTGTTTGATTCATCTCAATAACACCATGAGTCATGCTCAGTCACGGGTTCTATGCACAGTGATGTCATAAGCCTGGATTGGACAGGATGAAAATCCACACTTTGTATCCCTTTGTCTCTGCCAAAAAAAAAAAAAAGTGCAGTGCGCCACACGTGACTTTTCCGACATTTCGAGGCAGCACATTTTTGATTACCAGCTGATTTGACAAGCCGACATTGTGAGAAAGCAAATCTGAGCGATGACAAATTGAGTCTGCGCCGCGTACACATCGTCTGAGCAATATCTCGCTCTACCAACCTGCAATAAAAACTGCGTTAGAGAAGTTCATATCAGGCTTGCAGTTGATATCGATGGATTTCTGTACTTGACAACTTGTCTGAATGTCTGGAAAACATCAAATTCAAGCAACAAAGAACTTTTGATTGCTGAACAACTCCTGATCTCCATTTTGCCATGTAGTGTGCATTAAGTGAAATCAGACAGCGTTATATGTTAGGATTTTCTCACAACAAAAGTACAATAAAAGGTAAACTCATATGATGTTCAAGAATACCTCTTACTCTCTGGTGAACGAAATGTCCCTCTAATGGGTTCACGGAATAAGACTAGAGGAGCCACATTTCTACCATCACAGCACTACACAGAGGAGACATTTCATGCATGTGTGTCTGCCTCTGCAAAGTTATCTGTTCTCATTTTTCAAGGCTTTGAAAACAGGGACAGGAAAATCACTCTCCCCCTTGTTTTTTGTTTTTGTTTTTGTTTTTTTGAAGGTCAGACTACACCAACAATCACTAGCACTTCAAAATGAATGATCAGTATGAGCTTTGATCCTTATACCCTTTATTATGACCCACTAAAAATGTATTTTCATGGTCCAACTTCAGTCATTTGGCCAACGTGTTTACCAGATCTCTCTATTGTCTGGACGTGGGCAGGCAACCAACTGTCTTTGCATTTTCAGTGAAAAACTTTGCTAAAACAAAATACAATACAGCAATTCTCATGCTAGTACTACTGGCAAAAAAAAAAAAAAGAAAGCAAAAAGTCAGGACAGGACATACAGTGTAAATGCCAATCACACTGATACAATACATAGTTATACAAACAGAATGCTACTGGTAGAAGTATATAAGTATGCAGTTTGTTTGATAGTCTCATGAGAAAGGTAAGAAAAAAGGGGATATTTTCCATGTTTTCATCAAATATTTGCAAAGTGGAAGTCGTTAGAGCTAATGATATCATCCCCTCTTTACTATCCCACTAGTTTGTACATAAAATATCAATATCACATTTTTGGCCGATTAATTAGCAAATAAAACCCCTTTCCCCCTAAAAGTCACCATCGATAGGTTATTTGAAATAACTTGATGGATTAAAGGATATATCTTATTTCGATTTGGTTCCGAAATGTTATAAAGGGATATTTCTCACAGAAGCTATACTCATATGTGCACTTTTGAGAGTTGATTGTACATGTCATTAATATTTAAAAACATGCTGATGAAAACATAGTTTTGCCTTTTAATTTGAATGAGGTTGTTTATCCAATATCAAAAAATGAGATGTTTACAACCCCCCCCCCCCCACACACACACACTAACCCATAATGATGACAAACTATAGATTGTTAACCATCTAGGTGAGTTTGCAAGGCTACATGTCACGTGTCTGTCATGTGAGTACACCCTACATTATTAGAATACACAGCAGCAGGGTATGACACCTCTCCCTTTAAACCAAATCAGACATGATGACACATTACTAGCGAGAAAATACTCCTCTTGAGAGAAGGGGCGGGGCAAATACATTAGAAGACCTGAACAATGTGTTGATTAATTGTTTGCTTACAGACATGTATACAAACACACACACACACACACAAACACACACTTTTGTCAAGTAGTTTACTGTAAAGCTGTTTATTATCTTTGATTTACGCAGCAATGATGGCCAGTGAATAACTTTCTTGGGGTCATTTGCTTCCTTCTCGTTTTGATTTATTCTGCTCTTATACACATTAGCACACTTTGCAAACTCATTCGACATGATCAATGCAGGAGATGACAGAAAATTCAGAGAGTATGATTATCAACCCCTTCGGTTCAAGTGCCAAAATGTGGTTTTACTGGGAGTCCTTGAGTGAAATCTACCTCAGCAACAAATATACATGATGTCACTAGGACGATCACCATAAATGAGCTATTCACCACATCAGTGAATGTTGATATTTTGCCATTCCTGTATGTTGTCAAACAGAGAACTGCCTTTTAAAAGTGTCTAAATCACCATGCACAACAGACAACACATGTCAGATGGTTAGTGACCACAAAAGCTGCATTGATCCTTCAGTTGAAACAAACCAAACATGTTATGAATCGTTACAAACACAAAGTGGTCGACAACAACCCCTAATGGCAAAAACAAATCAATAAACTTCTGAGAAGTATCTTGGTTATGAAAGCAAAACATAAACAGCCCAACACCAAAGAAAAATATGACAAGAAACAAACATTTCAGGCACATACAGATTGTATTATATATCATGTGGCTCAGAACACTAATTATGACAAAACCAAACCAATAAACTCCTGAAAAATATTTTGGCTATGGAAAGCACAGCCTTTCATCAAAAACAAAAACAAAAATAAAAAACATTTGACAAGATACAAAAATTTCAGGCATATATCTTGATGCATATTTGTCATTGAGACACGAACATCTTGAGATATACCGAAATAAAAGAAAAACTAGAAATGTCGCTATGGCGACTGGTATGCCTCCGCCATAATGCATGATTCTCCTAATAGGTCTATAGTACATGTGGACAATGTGTGATTACATTTTCACAAAATTGGCAAAATATTAAAATGACATGTTTGTCACAAATGTATTGAATGTTTACCTTCCTTGACCTATGTTTAATTCAAGGATGAATAGGAGAGCATATATTTGGGGATTTAAGAACTTTAACTTGACTTTGACCATTTCATAAGTTTATGCACTGAGTAATTTTCAAGGTATGGAGAAAAAGTGCAATTTCTGTATTGAACAGTAAATTGTTATCATTTTCATCTGGCCTTTGATTTATAAGAGAATCACTGTCAGGCAGAACATGCATAAATTCAGCATGTACTAAGTTTCAAGATAACTTGAGCCACTTCCGAGATATGGAGAAAGAATTAAGTTCAGCACTTTCACTTGATCTTTGACCATTTGACCTTTGACCTTCTTGGCAAAAAAAAAAAATCCCAGAGAATCTCTATTGGGTTATACATGCATACATCAAGTTTTTTAAAAAAAGTCCTGCTGGCATTGCATAAATATAAGGAAAATAGTAAAATTTTGAAGTATTGCCCTTGACCTTTGACCTCTGACCTTTGACCCCATGAACCCTAAATTCCCTAGATAACCACTGCCAGTCAGTAGATGCATATATATACTATGTTCCATGAAGATACCTTGAACAATTTCCAAGATACAGAGGAAAAAGTGAAATTTTAACATTTTACTTGACCTTTTGACCTTTGACCTTTTGACCTCATGACCCCAAACTTTCACCAGAGAATCTTAATTGGGTAGTACATGTATACACTCAGTTTCAAGAAAATATCTTCAAGCATTGCATAGATATGGGGGAAATAGTAAAAGTTTAAGCATTTGACCTTGACCTTTTGACCTTTGACCTTGAGCATGTGCACCCAAAAGTTGATAGGCACAACTTCACCCCCTAATACACATACAAGCCAAGTTTCATTAGGATACCTCAAACGGTTTTGGTAGTTACCCTGTCCACAAAATTCATTACGGACGGACGGAAGGACGGACGGACGGACGGAAAGACGGACGGACGGACGGACGGACGGACGGACAACCCGAAAACATAATGCCTCCGGCACCACTTCGTGGCGGAGGCATAACAATATACTGGCTCAACAATACACTCACCTAGGGACCCGATGATACTGGAGACGGTTCCGAGCGGCGTCAGCTGCACCGAGTCCGGGAGATTAATCTGCACGTACTCCACCTTCGGCAAATCCTGGCATCAGGTGACAAGAAGGAATAACTTTATATTTTATTGCCATTGCTATATAAATGCAGCAACATGATCCTCGCTGCACACTTTAATGCATAGTGTGCATATGAATGCCTAATAAAGTCTATTCTGCTCTCTGCTCCTATTCCATACTCTTGTGCTGCCACAATGCTGGAGGGTATGAGGACATACTGTATCACATGCTCCAAACAATGCATGGAAACTTGAACCATCAAGTGAGTGTTCATCTAACATGTTTTTCCACTACAGCGTAGTGTTCCTCTGCACACAGAACTGGATGGACTTTATTTTTCGAGAGGCAACTCTTGCACCCACAATTTGTATCAAAACTGAGACCAAACACGAAAACATGACACAAAATATGCACGCACAAATTCTATAGATACTCTTAAAGGGCATTTAAAGTTATGGTTGAGGTGAGGATTTAGCTTTTAACGTTTTGCGAGATATTCAGAAACTACTCTATGAGATGTCAAAGAGTGTGCAATTCAAAGGGGTATCAAAAATTTATTTGATGAACATCGGTTGGAAATGGCTGAGATATCCAAAAACAAGGTGAAAGAAAGAGACCCTAATAAAAGGCGTGGCCTGTAGCCTTTCATCATTATCACTTTTTTTTTGATATCTCAGCCATTTGAAAAAAAATTTTCATCAAATAAATGTTGAATCCTTCTTAAAATCACTTGCTCTTTGATATTTCATAAGAGGTTTCTCATTATCTCACTTAGGAACGTTCAAAACATGAATCCCCACCTCAACCAGTACTGTACAGTCCCTTTAACAGAGATACAGAAAATCATCATTAAAACCAAAGTGAAAAATGCCATTTTTTTTTTTTTTTTTTTTTTGGGGGGGGGGGGGGGGAAGGAGTAGAAGGAAAGATGAGATAAAAGGGGGAAAGTAGAAAGTAGACCTAGTGACCTGGTTAAGTCCATCCCTTGGAGCTGTCTGGTTCTGCCTCGGTCTTGACGTCTTCACCTCTTCCTCCTCCTCTTCATCATCTGATTCGTCAACACTACGGGGAAAAATGGGGGGAATAAAAGCAACAATTTACCTTTACACAATGCTGCACACTGGCATTGGTCAGATGGTCCCTGACCAGTAAAAATCACTGTCGGACCAGTAACATTTTCAGAAATTTACAGGTAAGACATGGAAAAACTTGGTACTTACTGGTCCGACAGACAGGTTGGACCAGCAGAAAAAAATTGGTTAGTGTGCAGCCCTGCTTTACATATCACAAATATGACATCTATTATCAAACTGATAAAGTCATGGGTTGTTGCTAGCATTGTACCCAAGCTGGCTTTTTCTAAATATCCAGGCCATTCAGAAGTTTGGTTAGAATTATATAACACAAAAAACAAAATTGAAAATAGCAATAAATGCCTAAAACTTGTTGGATTTCCTATTATGTTTACTCTTAAAGGTCCTGTTCACCTTTGGGAGCAGTGATTTAAAAAATGTTCAAGATATCACATTCGATATATATGTGTACACAGGTGCAGGTCTGTTGTATCACAAAACACCCTACCATACAAAATTTTCACAATAAAGCCGAAAATATAAGAAGATATCAGTATTTTTCCCATTAAACCATAACTGTAGACAGTTTAGTCTGCAAACATCTTAATTCTAACTTTTGTTCACATTTTGTGTATTTCAAATACGTAACATTGATTATATGGATTCACATTTTTACAGTGGTTGTTTCTATCCCTATGTTAAACTCAAATTTCAGAACTATTTTTTAAAGCACTAATGCTGGGTTTTTGTTTCATCTGCAAATGGTAAATTATGCCTTTAAAACTCACAAATCCCTCAGTTTTTGTGCAGGGATAGGTTTTGTTAACCCCTTGTACAACAAACAGAATGTTTAGACATGCAAGTTACCTGTGGAAAACAGAAATAGGTAAAATAATTTTCTGGGCTGAATATAGATAGTATAGGCTCCTACAGTTGTCATTCTCTATTTTTTATAATTTTTTTCCTCCTTGTCTCTGTGTTTCAACATTCAAATTACTGAGAATATGAATGGCATCACCTCCAACCTTGCAAATGGTCCTAGTTATTGTTACTATCTGATGGTGGTCCACCTACACTGTACTGTATTTTCGGCACATATGGTGTACAATATATCAGGGCCCTGTTTCATAAAGCTGTTCGTAAAGTTACGATCAACTTGCGAGCGACTGGTGATCAGTTCTTGTGCTGAATTATGGAAATTCTGATTGGTATAGCACATCAGAACTGATCACCAGTCGTTCGTAAAGTTGTTCGTAACTTTACGAACAGCTTTATGAAACAGGGCCCAGGACTGTTTTCTCATGGTCCATAAGTCGCTGTGAGGTTAATCAATCCACATTCTTTTTTCTCCTTTTTTTTTTCTCTCACTGCTGTACATACCTAAAAAAACTAGAAATATCACTGAAGGTGATTAATACCCCCGCCCCGTGACGACAGTCTTACCCAAGGAATGATCTTTCCTTGATCTTCTGCCATTTAAATGCCATTACCATGGCAACGCAGCTTCCGACACGTCCGAAAAATATGTCTTGCACATCTTCCCACCAAGACTATTGTGTGTGCCACATTTCATAAGCTTTTGTCAAAAACTGAGGAAGTAGTTCAATCCACAAGATCTTTCCTTGATCTTCCGCCATTAATATGCCGTTACTATGGCAACGCAGCTTCCGACACGTCCAAAAAATATGTCTTGCACATCTTCCCACCAAGACCAATGTGTGTGCCACATTTCATGAGCTTCAGTCGAATACAGAGGAAGTAGTTCAATCCGCAAGATCTTTCCTTGATCTTCTGCCATTTATATGCCGTTACCATGGCAACGCAGCTTCCGACACGTCCGAAAAATATGTCTTCCACATCTTCCCACCAAGATCAAGGTGTGTGCCACATTTCATAAGCTTTGGTCAAAAAACTGAGAAAGTAGTTAAATCCGCAAGATCTGTCCTTGATCTTCTGCCATTAATATGCCGTTACCATGGCAACGTACTTTCAGGTACTGTCAAAAAATGCGTCTTGCACATCTACAACCAAAGGCACACATCTGTACCAAGTTTCATGGAAATTGGGCAAAAACTGAGGAAGTAGTTTGCAACACAAAATTTTCCATCATTTTGGCTCATAATATGTGAGCTGTTACCATGGCAACATACTTTTTGTCACTGTCAAGAAATGTGTCATGCTGACCTATATCCTAAGACAAACATTCAATATGAATTCCATGAGAATTGGAAGAACACTGATGAAGCAGTTTTGCCATGAAGCATTTTGCCCTATATTTTACCAATAACATGCCGTTACCATGGCAACGCACTTTTTGCCACTGCGGAAATATGTGTCTTGCACATTAACATATTCAGATGAACATCTGTATCTAATTTCATAAAAATTGATCAAAAACTGTGGGAGGAGTTCGCGACGCAAGATTTGTACCCATTTTTGCCCATAATATGCCGTTACCATGGCAACGTACTTTTGGGTACTGTCAAAAAATACGTCTTGCACATCTACAACCCAAGGCACACATCTGTGCCAAGTTTTATGGGAATCAGTTGAAAACTGAGGAAGTAGTTCGCGACGCAAGATTTGCAACGGACTGACCGCCCGACCGCCCAACCGCCCGCCCGACCGACCGCCCGACCGCCCGACCGACCGCCCGACCGTCCGCTGATTCCTATATACCCCCTTCAAACTTTGTTTGGCGGGGGTATAATAAATCTCTGTAATTCACATCCCAAGAGTTACATGGTGGCTTTGAGAACAACTTCACAGTGAAAATCTTCAATAGAAAGTACCGCAAAGCAAAGGGAAGAAGATCGTGTTCACACAGGGGATGTTCTATTTAAAGCAAAGACTTCCCCCACCACAGATGCAATGAGAAACAACCACTCTGAAATTAAAGGCAGTCAAATTTGGCTCTTTCCTGTCCCTTTGTGGGCACCTTGCTTTATCAGAACGCTCCTATCTCTTGGATACCAGCCAATTCCTAGGCTCTCCAATCAAAATTTCCTTGATTTATAAAATGATAAAAAGCAAGATTTTTTTCACATGCTTCTTCCCTCATCACTACAAAGCAATGCTGGAATCTCCTCTTCAAGCATGGAGTGCGACAGTATACAAATGATGCATACACAAGACAGAGTGAATCGGTGTGAATTGGACGCGCGAATTTAACTTTGGAACTGTTTAAACCACGAGCAGAGCCTGTGGCTTTTAGACTATTTCCAAAGTTAAATGAGAGCATCCAATTCTCACTAATCCACAAAATATGCCTGTGCATCACTCATTTTACGAAATGGGCTCGGAAATTCACGAAATTCAACCTTTTTCCCTATCATGCGTCCGGTACACCTACAATACATACAAGGTTCGAGCCATGTGTTCAGATTTTACCAGACACATGGCTTAATGTGGATCAGTAAAAATCAATGCATGATAATTGACCAATCAGATTGCTGAGATTCTAAAGCACATTTTATGAAATCTATTTTTTGAAATACTAAGGAATAACTGAACCTCTCACATTTCACAGATCCACAGGCCTACCATATAAACTTGACATTTACAGTACCAAAGAGTGGACAATTGGGACAGTTTTTAAGCTGCAAGGATTGGGGCGGGGGGAATCTTTAGGTATAAATGTAGGGCTCTTACTAGCATTTTTGCCAGTGACTGGAGAAGGGAGAGTTCCTGTCTACACATTACTCTACGCACCCTTACCGCACTCAGGCCCATCAATCTTTCAGCACAACATTGTAATACGGCAAGTATTTTAGGGAATTGATTTTTTATGTATGTTCTTAGGTTTCAGATTTTGCTAACAAACAGCAAATTATCAGGAATACATTTACGAAGATGAAATATTGAAAGACAGTGTGGAAATTTGTACATTTTCATCTTTCCACCAGTGTCACATCATGCAAAATGCTAAAAAATTTTCACCTTGGGCAATATTTCATTTTAAAGTAATTACACATACAATTCTGTAAGCATCAACGTGAGAAAAACAATACCATCACTGCTTGTTCAGCTGTTGTAATGTTTGGAGGTCAAATGATCTCACAACAAGGTCATCCAAGAAACTCAGAGCTAATAAAAGAATAAAAAGACATCCCACGTTTGCAGCCCAGCCGAGGCAAATTTTTCCACGAGTGGATGCCACATTGTTACCAAGTTACCAACCACAGACATATCGCCCTCTAAGGGGGACAAGAAAAGGGGATTCTTCAGTACACACGACCTGCACGGCTTACATGTAGGCTTACGAGACAACCCAGAAGAGCCCTATGACAAACACTACACTGAATTTCAATTCGAGTTCTCTACGGAGAGCAGAAAGTTTCTTGGAAGAGTGCCATGAAGTCAAATCACCTACAGAATCACATTGCATTGTTGGGAGGGGGGGGGGGGAGAAAAAGAAGTTCAATTTTTCAATCTCTTGTTGACTCTTCAGAGTAAAGAGGGTGGATATACTGTTTATTTTTATACAACCATATAACTATCAGGCATTGCAATTACAACTGTTTACAAATGTACTAAAACACTTTTCAAACTTTCAGTTTTCAAACTATGGAAAGTTTTGTTTCAATTGATCTGATGAGTTCACAATCGATCTGAGGATTTTTTTTCCCCCAAACAAGTGTGAAAGGCATGAACTTGATTTGATCTTGTGAAGCCAGTAACAAAGATGTGTTCAGTATGCTTGCTCTGGTTTCAAGATAATTTTCAGTTGTTGCTACTGCATAAGAAATACAGCTGTAGCTACTTTATTTTCACTTTGTTGCCAATGCCCTTTTATCATGCAGCACGCTCGGGAAACACTACTGGCCACAACCATACACACAAATTACTGGAGGCAAGGTAATAATGTTGCTATCGACCTGCTAACAAATCTTCACAACTTTGAAGAGCTGTCCAAAATAAATTTTAGGCATCCTCTACATTTTGCATCACAGTACAGCACAGTATAGTAACAGCCTTGTATGGATGACCTTTTCTTTTTTTTTTAGAGTGACATTGTGATTGCAGTTGCTACTGTATTTCACTGGTAAGTGAAAAAAAAAAACTCATATGCACAGACCTAAGGGAGTGTCAAAACTCTTAATCTGTTTGAATTTGTGTCTTAATATCGTGAAGTAATCTACTGTTCTACTGGTTTGATTTTGCTGTTCAGGCATAAAAATCAGCTGAAAACGTGGGGAGGTGTCTATCAAGCACCTTATGCAACAGACGCCACTTGATAGTAAACCATGGAACAGCACAAGGCTTCATTCACACTCTGGCAAATTTTCTCACATCCAGGCAAAGAGTCCAAACTGGGCCTGTCCTAAGGCAGCAACTTACCTGGATAGGTCTGAATCAGAACTGTCCTCAGAATCTGAGCTCTCTCCCGAACTTGAGTCCGAGCTTGAAGCACTGGAGTCTTCGCTCGATACATAGTCGCTCAGAAGATCGTCAGGGCATACCATCTTCAAAACCTCCCGTTTGATCATCTTCTCAGAATCCGGTTGTGCGGCATTCACCAGAACTTTGGCCGCGTGGAGATCCTCCAACATCGAATCCTTCTCCTCCTCCTCTTCTTCCTCGCTGTCACTGTCGGAATCACTCTCGCTGCTCGAGTTGGAGTCCTTGTACGCCATCTCGCTGGCTTTTGAGTACACGCGCCTTTTGGAGACTCTGGCCAACTTTGCCTCGAGTCCGAACTTCTCCACTTCCGCCATAGAGTCACTACAACTGCTGTCTAATGCGTCACCCACCACTGTTCTCGTCAATAGGGCACTAGTTTCGTCCTGCTCATGCTCTTCCTCGCCCTCGGAGGCCGGCTCAGATTTGATGGAGATATCGTTTGATCTGAACCCATCGCTGACCCCCCTCGGGGAATGTCTTTCATCATCCCTCCCCCTGCCGCCATGCTCTGCTCCTGCTAGATCTGATATGATAGTCTGGAAGTGCCCTTCACATGACAATGTATTCTGGGTTTCAGCAGGCTCATTCTTGATTGCATCGTGCCTGCCATTTTCTGATCCTTGGCATTCTGACACCAAGTTGGGCCCTCCATCTTCCGAGATTCTCTCTGCCGAGTTTCCCTGTACCCTGCCTACGTGTTCGTTCTCACACTTCCCGGAAATAACATTCTGATTTGCTTCATCGCTATCACAGAGCACTGGGTGGTTCTCCTCACCAAAGGCACCCCCATTCTCAAGAATCACTGCAGATTTGGACAGCAACCTCGTCCTCATCATAAAGTACCCTTCCACGTTGTCCGACAACTTATTTTCAAACACTGGCGATGTCACGTCCCCCGTGGTCGGCCCTTCACCACTGCCCATCTCATTCACGCCGGGCTTGAGGTTCCGCTGGTTGTCGAGCACCAAGCTCAGGCTGTCCGCGCTCCGCTTTCGCTGCCCGTCCACCGAGGAGAAGCTGCTCGTGCTGCTCATGAAGCTCTCCCTCGCATCCTTCTCGGAGTCCTCCGTGTCCATCTCCTCAGACGCACCCCCGACAGATGCGACGTCCGACGCCGAGCCGACGGAGCCAATGGACATGCTGTCACTGCGCGTCATGCAGACGGGCTCCCTGGGCACCTGCTTGATGACATTTTCGATTGTCTCTCTCACGGCCGACACATCCTTCCCCTTTCCGACCCCCGGCTGGATGCACTCTTCCATCCTGTCCTCCATTCTGGAGGCCTCCAACAGGAAAGCAAAGTCTACATGAAGGTTGCGTGACGTGAACGATCACTGTTTTCCCCTGGGCACGGACTGCAAAAAAAAAGCGTCACAGAGAAAAAAGGAAGGATTTGAGATTTTAATTTTACTTGAACACAAAATGAAACTGTCAGGAATGTTAAGCACACTTTGTGCCTGAAAAGGCAAGTCACTATTCAAAGGTACGGGTAAGTCAAAGGCAAGTCAATCAATACATGCAGAAAAACATTAAACTGAAGTGAATATGTTTACACTTAGCTTTGATGACAGTATAGTATAGTATGACAATATAGTATATAATGTTATCTAATATGAAACATTGATCTTTGCTACTTTCCCAAAGCACCATCGTGTATGTTATTTTGATACAACACTGTGTGTATATAATGTTATCTAATATGAAACATTGATCTTTGCTACTTTCCCAAAGCACCATCGTGTATGTTATTTTGATACAACACTAAAAAATTCATACATGTCTGTGTGATATGACGAATAACAGAAAATTGTGGAGATCACTTTTTACGTAAAAGCAAAATAGCAAATAATGTGATCCACTCACTCAGAGAAACCCAGCTTTCCTGGTACAAATATGGTGTTAAACAGGAATCATCCATTTTTTGTCAGGTAAGTGTGTGAAGTAGAATAAAACCTGAAAGTTCGCCATCATGCTTGAATTATTGTATTTCCTTTCAACCATAACTGTCAATTTCTGCATCTACAAAGGGGGGGGGGGGGGGGGGGGGGATTCAACACAGTCAATTCCAAGGTACAATGTAAACAGGAAATTTGTCGATATTTATAGCAACTCTCCGGAGAGTAAAGAGACGGTCTCCCTTTCTTCCTTCTTGCAGCTTCGGAAAAAAAAAATATCTGAGATGCGAGATGAATCATATTCATGGAAAATGCATACAATGCAGATTTGTATGATGGATCATGGTTTCTTTCACGCATATATAAAGGAAATAAAAACTAGGTTACATTCTTTGCATGCTTACAAACAACAACAACAACAAGTGATGAGAGCGATCCAATAAACAACAGGATGCCTTGCGCACAAGTTTTGCTTCACATTGTCACATATCAGAATCATCATACATCGTACATCAGACATGATTGGAAGTATACAATGTGTAAGTATACAGAATATATTAAGCCAACACACATAAGGAGACAAATGAGTATTGTTCATCACTATGCTACTGTACCTGTGCATATGACGCTCTCAAAAAGTCTCACATTTTCGAATATGATTGGTAATTTGATCCTACCAGTACTTACATTTCAAACTGCCTTCAAGCTACTTGTCAAAAAAAAAAAGGTACACTGTATAGTAACATAAAATACAAGCGTAAGTTAATGTACGCCAAAATATGTACCCTGACATGCTTACAGGTAAAATGATGGTGATCAGAAGTTGATTGCTTTCCATTTATGGTTGGATCGAGTGAAATTTCTCAAGATTTCAGTTATGATTCTTTTCTGAAATGATTTAACAAGAAATAACAACAAAATCAATAAGTTAGCCAGTCAAAAACCATACATGAAAGGCAGAAACTGGCACTACAAAGTTGCAATGTATCTACTACTTTTATGCAAAAAAAAAATGTGAACAAATTTAAATAGTTTTCTTGAATCTCCTCTGTATGAAAAAAATGATAATAAAGGAGGGATGCAAAAATAAATAAAAAAAACATGCTCTTCAACTTAAAAAAACAACAACAAGCAAACATGGGAGCAAGTCTAGGAATTTCACAATTTGTAGTGCTCCTGTGTCACCCTACATAACCATTGGGCACTGACCACAAGCCGCAAATTAACAACACGACTGACCGCATGCATCCTCATAAATGATTTATACACCACACCACTGATCAACGCCTAGCACTTCTACCACTCTCAATTCATTACTTCCTCCTCGAATCAGTGCAAAAAAAACATCCAATGACAAAAAGTAGGCCGCATCCTGCATCCACCACTGCTGGTCTCAGGCACTACAAGTTTCATGGGATAGATGAGGCTCCAAGTCACTTGACAAAGTGGGGGTGGGGGTAAGCAGAAAATGCAAGCGCAGTCCCCACAGCTTCCTCAACCTACAACAATCACCTCACACAGCTCGGCTCAACCGACTCGCTGGTATTAGTTTGACAGATTTCGCCGCGTTCTATTCCACCCTAATTCATCCATATTCCCGCACCAAATGGCTATTTAAGTTGCGTGTCAAGAGTCAGAAAAGAGATGACAAAGTCACAACCCCTCCCACCCACACACATACAACGCATTTGCTGGCATTATTGCCTGAATGAGGAATATGTCGTGCCCACACGCACATGGCCCATTATCTACCCATTCTCATTCCAGTGGCAGAGTGCCTGCGATCAATTTCTTGTGGGGGGGGGGGGGGATGGGGGATGGGGGGTGGGTTGCCACGGGGCTGCTCGACCGTGCATCCATGGGGCGCAACTGACTGCTGCTACTGAAGAGCACTCCAACTTTAATGTCTGCACTCACCGTGCTGCTGACGGCCGTGGATATCGATTTGAGGAGACAGCGCAAACTCCTCTAATGACATTGTGAAGAACGGGGTAAGATTACTGTGGAGGGTGGGAGACGCACTTTCACATTCTACTCCCTGGAAGCTCTGCACAGAGGATAACGCCCATTTTTCCCCAATACATTTTTGCAAGGAGGGGCAATTCAAAGAGATGCATAACTTGCCGAGAAACAAATAAATCTCTTGCAGTGGATGGTTGCCTCCAAAATCTACAATAAAGTGATACTCCATCCACATAGCATCTATCTCAATTCGGGGCAGGGAAAGGCGGACATACAACAAAACATCCCCAACAAAGGCACACTTTATTGTAGATTTTGGAGGCAACCATCCACTGAAGGAGATTTATTTGTTTCTCGGCAAGTTAAATGCACCTCTTTGAAATGCCCCTCTTTGAAATGCCCCTCCTAGCAAAAATGTATTGGGACAAATAGGCGTTATACTCTGTGCACATCTTGTGCTTGTTCATCCATCTGAAAGTGGCGAGGGAGATTTCAACACCTTTCAATAAAGCCAGCCAACTCGAGCAAGAGTGTGATGAACAAATATCCTTCAATCCAATGAATCTGTAAATCGGGGGGGGGGGGGGGGGGGGGGGGGAACTCCCAAGAGTTCTGTCCTTGCATCTAGTGCCTTGATCATCACACTATCATTTATGCATGCGTCAACAAAAACACCTATGTGGTGGGATTGTTATAAAAATGCCTTTTCATTGCACACCTACAAGTAAGTGCTCTTCTAAAAGCAATTGAGCACCACAGGTACATGTTTGATTGATTTCTTCTTTTTTTTTAACTGCACAAATAACTTATGTACAAAGAAAGAGTTGTATACATAATAAAAACAAAACAAGGTGTGATCACTGTAACAAATATCATAGTACTGTGTGCTGACCAGCGGGCATTTGGTATCGCAGCAACTACTCGGGTTTCCACCAGGGTGACACCACCCCCCCCCCCCCCACACATACACACACCTGGGGGGTGTTTCATCAATATAGTCAGCGCTAACAAGTTGTCAGCGCTGACTATTTCAGTAAAATCCTTGGTTTTGATTGGCTGAGAAGCTGTGGTCACTGACTGTTACTATGGTAATTGTCAGTGACAACTTTTGTGAAACGGTGCCCGGACTGCCCAAAAACGATAAAATGATTAAATTTGCATCCCAGAGCCAAGTGTTGCGAATATCATTAAAGGGATTCTACATTTCATGTCCAGGGCCCCGTTTCATAAAAGATGTTAGGATGGCAACTCTTGCTGGAATGGCAACTTCCAATAGCAACAACCAATCCGGAAGCTGGATTCTTGTCGTTGCTATGACAATTGACATTCCAGCAAGAGTTGTTATCATATCAACTTTTTATGAAATGGGGCCCAGAACATGGACTGCAATGAGATGGCATCATTTGGAAAAAAAAAAAATTGTGAATGCTCCACGTTCTCTAGCACTTTCAACGCCAGAATCAGGAAGGCGTACTTTGAGGGATTTCAAGGCCATCCTGATTCCAGAAGGGGGATGATGGCCTCACTTTCAAATTGCATGCCAAGCCAACCGGGAGGCGGCGGAGCCATGACATCATGACAGTACATCGTAAACCGCAGGCACTCAACCCATTTAAATGTGTTATAACACCTTAGACAGAACAACTAGAATACAATTTACCCATTTGTAACCACTCGAGAACAAGAAAAGTCCCTATAATTAACGTATAAATGACAAGACAACTGGAAAAGTAGAGGCTTAGCGCAGAGATGACAAGGGAGTGAAGTGGAGAAACTTTTGCTTCATATAACTGTTGCTATACAACATGCGCTTCTTGGATGTGTTTGCGACAACCACTAAACCAGCAGACAATGCTGTAGCGACAACCACTAAACCAGCAGACAATGCTGCAATGACAACAGACAAATCATGCTCCTGTATATGCCTCTGACATGGTATCTTTTTGTCACAAACTGACATGATTAAAACACAAGTACACATCCTCTGTTAGTGTCTTAATGCGTTCAGCTTCTTTAGTGTTACCGAGACACCCAATGTGCTAACTACAGTGCACTTCTACTCACCAAGCACATACACGGTATTGTACAGTCTGTTCTCGAGGTGAAACGGCCGTTTCTACTCGGCTGATTCTTCTCAGGATCTGATGCCCAAACAATAATGCACTTCAGACAAAGAGGAAGCAAACTAATTAGCGGGGGCACTATCAATTTTCCTTGGTGAACTCGCCCCGATAAAAGAGCTTCAAGCAGCTACAGAATTTTCCCTCCGTCGTCGAATCGAGCAAAACAGGTCCAACGTTGACGTGACAGACACATCACCTGACCACATCGGACTCCCATCTTGCTATTTAATGATGAACCTTTCTTTGTGTGCACTGTATAGAACGGGCCCCTGTACATTATATTTAGTTCACACAAAAGTCATCCTTCCATGGAAATGTCTACCTCCTTATGTAGGTTAAGAAGGGGTTAAACACAGAGAGAGTGAAAAAAAAATTGAAAAAGAAAGAAAGTAGTATACCTCATTAAAAAGAATTTTCACTCAGCAACACCACTGTTTTGAGTTGGGTTTTTTTTAATGGATATTGACCTCAGGATTTGGCTTTTAACTTTTTCAGAGATACCAAGAAACCACTTATGAAATGGTACAGAGCATGCCATTCTAAGAGGAATTCAAAGCTTATTTGATGAAAATCGGTTTTGGAATGGCTGAGACATCCAAAAACAAAGTAAAACAAAGCAATCATAATAAAATGTGGGTCCCACACTTTATTAGTATTGCTCTGTTTTGGGTATCTCAGCCATTCCAAAACCAATTTTCATTATATAAACGTTGAATTCCTCTTGGAATTACATGCTCTTTCATATGTCATGAGAGGTTTTTCATGGTGTATCTCCCCCCAAAATGTTAAAAACCTGAAGTTAAGACTCAACCAAAACTATACGAGCCCTTTAAGGCATCTACCATCACTCCTATTCTACTGAAACAAGTGTTTTTCCCAGCACCAAAGACACAAAAACAATGCAGCTTTCTCAATATAGGATTTTCTTTGTGTGTCTGTGTGTGCGCGCATATGTCCATGAACTCTGTGAATCAAAAGACAGTATCAATTTTGTGGACGAGCCGTTCCCCCCCCCCCCCCCAGAAAAAAAAAGATGTGGCAGTTTAGGATGATACAGTGTGGATCATGGGATAGATCTCCTCTCTTATTTGTAATATGATGGAAAGTGATCGTGGAAAGATACAGGCAGCCTCAGTCACTCAGTGTATGACCAGTGAAAACATACCTCTTGCATCAGAACATTTGTGATTGGCCCAGCCGCTCCATTATTCATTAATAATGAACTCCACCAGAGGAGAGAAAAAAAAACCCAAAGCAAACAAATGAAAAAGCAGAAAAACAAAAATCATAATGCATAGAGAGTCTGACTGCGCCAATGCTGTTTACGTGAGAATTCTGTTATTCCCAACGACAACCTGTCAGCATATAATATCAAAGGGATTTTGAAATGTCGGGCTTGTGAGGGTTACCGATATGATGGACTGACATTAAATCGCATCACGGCCGGCCTCCAGAAAGACCGGATGCCAAAGAAAATGAGACCTTCGGCGGAGATTGATGCGAGTAACATTAGCCCCAAGGACATTATGTAATGGGATAATGTATGGGCAACAGCGGATTTCACAGGACTGCATTATATGGGAATTTGATTTGAATTGTGATTACTGCATTACTAGATCATTGCATGATATGTAATTGTACTGCATCTAGCTAGTGTGTCATCTTCAAGCGCTGTTTTGTGGCCCCGGTAAGTAAATTGTCAGCAAATTATTCGTTATGAGGTGAGAAAAGCTGTATGGATTAATGCATTCCTAAAACATGATAAAGCTTTTCATGCATTATAGGATCTAAATCATTCATAATTTATTCTTCTTAGAAATGATGAGCAATATGCTCACCACTCAATCAAATAATACTTTTTAATTTTTCGAGGTACAATTTAGGCCGAGTCTTGGTGGTAACAGGATCATGATTTATTCTTTGAAGTAAAGCATATGACTGACTGTACCATGTACTGTATACGCTACATATTTCGCGGGGGTTTTATTTTCGCGAATTTCGCGAGTCAGGAGCTATTCGCGAAATTAACAACACGCGAAAATATTACCTTCCAAAATGAATCCCTTGCCTTGATGATACGAGCATTTCAGTACTAGAATACCATGTCACGGCTTACCGAACAGACCATACTGGCTAAGCTTGTTTACGCACGTCCACGTCTACTTACGAATACTGTAGAGAGCCACTCCATTATCGCAAGGGGACCGACCACTCATCAGAAATCTAGCGCGATGGACTTAACCACTTCAAAAATGTTGAATTCTAACTTACTAGTTCGCAGAGTTTGGCAAGTCTTTTTCATGCAGTGTATAACTAGTATCATTCTTATATGCTAGTAAGTTGAAAATTCACACTTTCTTTGCCACTTCATATTTTCTCTGGTCCCCCAATCGCGAATTTAACCACTCGCGAAAATGTGTGACAGCGGCAATTTGCGAAAATTTATGTACGCGAAAATTATAGCGTATACAGTACATGTATCACTATATAAAAATGAACAAGTTTGGAAATTTTTGAACACCAAGATCATCCTCTACATACGTACTGTACAGTCCATCATGCACATGCAAGGAGAAAACTGTTTAATGGATCACAAATTTTGCAAAACATGATGCAAAGCACAGCAGCTTCTGGAGCAGATCACCATCAACAGATCCCCGGCACGCTCTTCATGCTCCAACGAGTGGGCGGTCGTCACGTTTGTTTATGTTTTCACGTCGGCAATTAAAACTCCATGGAGAATTACCCCTGCCTACATTGTACACATCTACATGAGTGGAGAGCCACACTACCTTGATGAAAAGTGAAGCCTTACAACCAGTTTCTGGGTCAAAACCTTGTGCGTTAGCCTGAGTTTGGATGTTTTGCGCAATAAACTAGAAAGGTCACGAGGTAGAACACCCAAGAGACAACACCTGAAACATATTGTGCGCATTCCCTGAGCGTTTTTAATGCACAGTTCCATTGTTGTTGTTTCTGGTGGTGATGTGCACATTTTATGCATGGATAGACCGAGTACATGCTCTTACGACAAAATAGTTTGTTCATTGAAGAAACTGTGTTTTAAACCAAGCACTGACATTCAACCCTAGACATTGCTAGAAATTTTCAAATAACCTTATAATTCTGTTCTGACATTCTACACAACTGCATAAAAAAATGAGAAAAAAAATCCTACTTATACATTGCCTACGTTTCATCATGGAAAACATCAGGTTAACACATACAGTTTTATGAATCCAACCCCTTGTCTTTGGGTGTCGTAGGGTTAATCTGGAACCAAGCAGACCAGCACACATACCAGTATGCCAATCAGAAGAGGCAGAAGACCAAGGCTAGTGGAAAAGGGGGGGGGGGGGGGGTCTCAAATCAGTGCATCATTCCAATCTGACATTAGTGTCATTCAACAGACAAATCAATAGGATGTCAATCACAATCCAAATACCAAGATTTTTTGCGCATGTTCAGACCTACAGACAGTACCTTGATACATGTACTACCTCTCTATCAGTGCACTCAAAATGTATTACATGCAGTGTATGTCATGTTCATAAATCATTGTGTCATTTAGTCACCATGGAAGGTAGTTACCCTGGTGTCTCCATAGGTTAAGAGTTGTTATGTGTATAATTATCCCATATGTTTCTCTTGTCTTTTTTAAAATTGTTGCCAAATGTGTGTAAATAATGTGATTTTGATTTGATTTAATGAAACATATAAATAGAAAAAAAATGTTACGACCTACAGAAAGATCCCACTGATTCCTGATCACGATGATTTGCAGACCAAACTGTACATGCCCCAAATCTACCAAAATGGTGACCCCCGCCCATCCGTTTGTGTGCTGTTTTGAATGATGGGATAAAAAATTTCAAGATATTATACTCCAGCATTTATATGTACTGTACCAGGAACATGTACTCACCGCAGTACAAATTACAATTGTATCATGATAATTCTGAAATAATAGTAAGATATCTTGGAATTTTGATTGTAATGCTGATTGCACTATTTAGTGAGATTTTTATGTACAGACTGGCAAAATTCTAAAAGATTTGGATCGCGATGCAGATCTCCAGATTTGTATCCCGCTGATTTGTGTTCAGTGTGAATCCCACTATCGTATAGAAACAAATACACGGTAGGCAATGTATCATGATCAGTCACCCTAGAATAAACAACCTTGACCGAGGACAAGTTTTACAGGTTGCAGTATTTAAAGTGCATACTGCATACAAATGCATACTCGGTCAAGGAGACAGCTTTACATAAGACATCCCCATGGGCCTCCTCTGAGAGGCGTTCGGTCACCTAACTGAGTCAAGTCACATGCAACGCCGTGGATATGGCAAACTGGGCGTGGTCACTCCAAGGGGGGCATGTCAGCACTGCCCTGGTCAGAGGGATTAAAGATCATCCAACAAACTCTTGCAGACACCAGAGCTGTACAATATAGAGTCATACAGTATATGTCAAAGATGAGGGGGAAGTGTGAGATTATGGTCTTATGTCAGAACTTCTGAACGATTACAAGGGAAAGCATCATGGTTTTCCAACACTGCCACTTAACATCAGTACATCCAGAACACTCTCTGATAAACTTTCACTACTTTCACAGTCAAAGCAGTATTCTGTACAAATACAAGAACAGGTTTGCATTTGCTGGTACTTGAAAACAAAATATATTTGGCAGTGATCAATTACATAATACTCCAAGCTGTACTCATGTGTACATACAATTTCAAGCAAAACCAGTGATAAAAATAAAATAAATGTGCACTATTTATCTACAGATAACTGGCACTAAGTAAAATGCTGTTTCATCGTCATCATCATCATCAGTATATGCTGAAAATATGTGCATCTCTTTCTAAGTATGGTTAGCCTGATTCCTAGTCACATGCTACATGTAATTATGACACTTTCACCTTATAATCATGACGAACTAGAATGAAGCGGTATTTCTATTATAGACCCCTGCACATCTGAGACAAAATGCAATAAAAGAGTTCTACATGTTTTCCTTGCTTGTAAACAACCCTCTCATCTACATGCGACAAGAAACGTCTCAAACGCTCATCAATATGCAGGAGGCAAGGAATACCCCAAAGGATTACACATCTCCGCGTGATCCACCGACGGTGAGTGTATTCTCTCCCGCGCCCCGTCCGTGCCACGATAAACAAGCTTGCCGATTACTCGCGAATGAAGAAATCCTCCTCTCACGGATTCCAGGCTGCCTGCGCCACTGCCTTATCAAGTGAAGTGCAGCTCCCGCGGGAAATAAACATTGCAGTACTCGAGGAGTTTGAAACAAGAGGCGAAAATGATCCAGGGGGCAAAATAGTCCACAACTTTGTACAGCTCTTTCTAGCCTAGGCAGAGAACAGCAGTCACTCCTTCCGAAGACCCTGGGAATGATTCAAAGTCATTAACTCATTCAAGACCGCGTGCTAAAAAAATGCCATTGGCATTGTGTGCTTCAGGCTGGTCGTCACAAAGATACTGACGGACTTAAACTGCTTACCAGCACATGGTCACTACTCACTAGTAACTACTCACTACTCTTTTCTCAGCAACGCTGGGGGGTATAACTACACACATGTATGTAAGTCTTTGGAAAAACTTAAATTTCAGGGACAGGATTCAATTTCCTGAAAGTTGCTTTTTGTCTGTACCTTTTCTGATGGGAATAGGGTACCTATATTAAACATTTCTGAAAAGCATTTGATAGCTTTGACCTGCAAACGCCAACAACTGCCAACTACACATGTCTGCTCCTCGGGTCAAACTGCGCAATAGAAAGCGCTCTGCACAGTGACTAGGCCTCCCAACCGACTCATGACAGAGTTGATAAACGCAACAACTTGAGAAAGGCGATCCAAAAGGCATCTGCAAAAACTATGTTTTGATAGTGGGTCTTGAAACATGTTTCAAATATTAGAAAGTTGATAAAACATGTCTTGATAGCAGGCACTAAACGCTTTCAAAAATGAGAAAGTTGATAAATACAGCCCTAGACCAAAGACAATGAGAAATACAGTAGTTCATCACAATGGACCCATAGACAGGGCTGCCCACATTCGCTGATTAAAATAAGAGAGACTGCAGAGAGTAATCATGGAAAGACTCGCCCATTACGCATCTCAACATGGGCTGAATAATTCCTAAATCAAGGAGATTTTTACATTCTCTTATCAAGACATGAAGAAATGTTTACGTTTTCAGGAAGTCTCCTGTAAATTCAGGGAGATGGCAGCTCTGCACTGGATATATGCACATGCCCACTGTGAGCTTAAACTTGACAATTTATATTTGCCATCTTTTACAGTGTACGCTGAATGTTATCATCTGACAATTTAAAATACCATAGAGGAAAGTGGGACGCTCACGGTTAAAAAAAAAAAAAAAAAAAATGAGGGAGGGCTGTCTTTCACTACCGGTAGACGTGAACCATCGCTCCTTTCAGTTACCATAACAACATACAAGGCCATCTGGTAAGCTACTCAACTGGATGAACGCTTCGCTAATCATTCCCTAACAGCAAGAGGAAACATACAACAGCTTTATAAAAGGAGCGCTGAAAAGCCAAAGTCTCATCAGAGTTTGCTACCGAGGCCACGGCTCATCACAGCTCCGCAATAATCCCCGCTGCTGAGACAATATTTTGGCCGAGGATGATTAAACTATGAAGTCTCTTTACACCCAATAAACTTGCTAGTCTAATTAAGATACACTATTTGTAAGTTAAAGGCCATTATTAAATACTCCAATGTAAACACACTGAACACTGAGAATACCTGATTCTCAAGGACTCAGTTATATGCAATGTATTTTCATCAATAACGGAAAGTACTGTACCTTTGATTAAAATACAAACAAACAAACATACTATCATATCCACAAGTTTTCATAAACTAATTACAACCTAGTTGTATGATCTTACACCAGAAATTGTGAAAACTCCACAACCTGTATTAGTGGTTTAACAGAAGTTTGGACGTTTTCTACACATTATCACAGCATATGTCAAAGATAACACTTCCTCAAATTGGCCACAGAAGGGACAGACTGCAGATGAAAATTATAAAATTTGATTTAATAAGAACTTGCATCACTATGGAGGACTTTTTACAAAAGTTGACAACATTCCAACAGACATTTCTAAGTCATCAGCTCTCTCGCTTTTGTGATTTTATTGCAACCTACATTCAGCTCTACCAGTATGAGTGGTTCCCTTGACAACTCCAGTGTTATTGTTTTGTTTCATTTGTTACATTTGTACGTTGCAGAAAACACGTCAGAACTATTAAAGGCAATACATGGTTCATAGTAGAATTTTACTGAAAAATGGAGACATACTGTATGCATAAAATAAATGAAATAATGCTGTGATAACACAATTTCAGTTGGGTTACGACGAAAATGCAAAATAATGTATTACCTAAAAAGATATGCTGGAAGTATTGCAAATCTCAGAGCTTACTACCTGATTAGGGTTGCTACATATACAAAGTGTATGTTTAACATTCGATTACATTGATTATAGTACACTGACACTGTAGGAATACGAAAACGGAATATGGAATGCAGCGGCATGTTTACTGTGTACATGCAATTCAATACTACAACTACAGTTGTAGGGCACGTTTCACTCATCATGTGCTAGTAACATTTTACCAACCCACTGCTGAACAGGTTATAGGGTGTGTCAGGAACAAAAGTTGTGTACTTTGATCAAAATCATTTTACACTTTTGATCTCAAAATACTCCATTTCTTGGTATGTTTCCTTCCCTTACATTTTCATTTTTGTTTCTTCTAAATGTTAACAGACTGAGAAACTAGAGAAGAAGATGACAAATCACCCCCTCCCCAGCCCCATTCTGACCTTTTTCTTCTCCTTTTTTGTTTTCCAGGACACCACGACACAATTGGACATTTACACTCATCAACCATGCCAGCCTACATGTAGATACCAGTATTCTCTACAAATCCAAACCCCTGTCATAAATTCAGAAATCTCTTCTAGAGCATAAGGTTGTCTGTTTGATACTGTTCACGCTTCACACTCGTTAGTGACTTTGTCAGGTTAATCCAGGTGACATCATACTTGAGTGTCAATCAAGTAAAAATGGGTCATACATCACCAGGCAAAGGCCATCTCATGGTTTCATTTTGACCCTCCTCTTGTACCTCCCATTTACTGTAAAACCAGAAATATTCGCGGCATCAACGGCCCTTTTTGCGGCATGAAATTTTCGGGAATTGCCCCTGGAATTCAGTGCAAATAGTGCAGACAAGAACTTTCGCAGGCAGTTTAATTTCACAAATCTTTGACTCCTCGCAAAATTTGTGAAAATTTCATTCATGCGAAAATATCTGGGTTTTTTTAGTACCATACCCACATGTGTTCAAGACTTTCAGTCATGAGCAGGTAATGGTGATAAGTGCTGTGACATAGCAAGGGCCACCAAACTTTTGGTTTACGGAGCGTACTTGTAATCACTCTCCATGGATCTGTCTTGGTGAAACAGCCAGCATACCTGTTGCACTCTTGGGCAGCAAACCTGTCCACAATAATTTACCTTTTGCAGATGAAACACAAACCCAGCATTAATCAATTCTTTAAATTAGTTCTAACATATCAGTTAGGGATAGAAACAACCACTGTAAAAATTTGAATCCGTATAATCGATACTAAGTATTGTTAAATACACAAAATGTGAACAATAGTTACAACTGTATAACAAAAATGTTTCGAGACTAAACAGTCTACAGTTATGGTTTATTGAGAAAAATACTGAAATCTCCTTATATTTTAGGCTTTATTGCAAAAATTTTATATGGTAGGATGTTTTGTGATACGACAGACCTGCACATTCGATATGCATCAAATGTGATATCTTGAATTTTTTTTAAATCACTGCTCCCAAAGGTATAAAACAGGGCCTTTAAGAGGTATGGACAAGTACTTGTACCTGGGACATGGCTTCAAACACAAAGAAATATTGTGGAAATTCAAGAAGGCTTGCTTCATTCATACACACTTCTTCACACAGGTAAATGCGGCTACACATCCCTTGTGGTTCGCCCAAGATGACTTAGCAATAGTCAACAGGACGGTGCCAACTGGGTCTGTGACACATAAGAAGTGTCACAAACATTGTACACAGGTGTGACTGTTACCAACAAGACGGACCACACTTTGGCATGGTCCTGTCATAATATATTTCAGGCTCCAAAACTATAAAACTCCACAGGTTTTACACAGTGCACATGCATAGCACTCCTTTCCGAAGTGTGGTGTCAATATTTTTCATGTTAACCCAAATACATGTGTGGATTGAGTGAATGCAGCAATATTAGTAGTAACATTAGTGAAAGTTTGAGGAAAATCAGGACAATCCGTTCAAAAGTTACGAATTTTTAAAGTTTTTGTGTGGCCATTAGTGGATGAAAAGACTACTACAGTTTTCGATGTCATATATGAAGAATGATATAATGAAAATAAAAAGAACATACAATCTAAATATTTCCGGTGCTTTTTTCTGCGGCTCTCACCTCTCCATGCACGAATCAGTCCTATGAAGCTAAAGTCTGACATAATTTTACAAAGATTCGTAACGAGAAAAATAAAATCAGAACTAACCTGATCTTGTGCATATACATGTATTCCAAATTACTATTCCACACCAATAGAGAAGGTGGGTACTCAAATTTGTCAGCAAACTGATCACTTTGTAGGTATTACGGTTCACTTTCTTCATGAATTCCGATGTCCAAAGACTTTTGGCGCTTTGCCTGAAATCGTCCTGCTGCATCCAGCGCGGACAGCGCGCAAGCTACGAGATTTTCAGAGCGACCTTACGCACGCACGGGAGCATATACTAGGTGTTTCAAAAAACATTTCCCACTTTTGATTTTTAATAATTCAAAAACTATAATAATATCAGATAACACTGTCATTGATATGAGTGATAGCTGAATAGTGTACAATTTTGGTGGAGGTGGTTTAAATATGAAAGCATAAATCAGTTTCATGAAATCCATGATTAATTTCACAGTTAGGTTCAAGATTTTGCTCTATTTTCAACCCTCTGTACAAAACTTTCACTTTGCACAGGGGCCAAAGGGTGTGTGTATGGGAGTGTGTGGTTAACACCCTGACAATGGTCCTGATCATGAACAATGACCAGGGTTTGAATGCTTTCATGAGAAATTCCACTATCACAATCTAGTCTTTATTTCAGCCTCTGGAAGTATCTGTGTACAGTCAAACGCCTGCCACTACTGTTGTTGAGTCGCGACAGTGCTCTCCCTACTTCTGAAAAACAAAATTACAATGAATACCTTCTGTTCTGTCATAAACATGGTGACAGGAAGCAAAGAAAATCAATTACAGTATACACTTGTGTATAAGGAGCCTCAAATAAATCTACTGTGAAACAAAGTGCCCCAATGAAAAATGCTGCCGAACTCTTTACCAAAAATGATCTCTTTTTATCGAAAAAGTGACAAATTTGTCAAACTATTGTACTACATAGTAGACATTTAAAATGAAGAACTTAAGATCATTTACAATGTATGCTTAAATTTATATCCCAAATTTAGTGATATGTGAAGCAAAATTTGAAAATGATTGCCAGCTGGAATGAAATGTGATGTTTGCAAGCATATATCTATGGAAACATGTGCTTACTTTTTACATGTGCATGCATTTTACCCTTTACCGTGCATGAATTCAGACTAGCACTACCCAGGGCAATCCACATGAATTATTGATTAAGCATTCATGTGCCTGGGAGTGCAAGAGTGACGCCTAGTCAACAGGTGGTTCAGGCATGTCCATTGTTCAGGGCCATTGTCAGCACACACTCACATACACATCATTGGTTCCTGTGCAAAGTTCAGTTTTTGTACAGAGGGTTAAAATTTGACCAAAATCTGAAACCTTACTTCAAAATCAATCTTAGATTTAATGAAACTGATTTATGCTTTCACATTCAAATCACCTCCAACAAAATTGTACACTATTCAGCTATTACTCATATCAATGAAAGTTTTATCGGATGAATCATTTTTGAAATATTAATGATCAAAAGTGGGAAATGTTTTTTGAAACACCTAGTAGTTTGTATGCAAAACAATGCAGCTTGACCACGCATGTGTATTATGTACTCGCCTACTGGTTTTTATGGTAAGTTTTACAACACGGAAAAAAGAAAGGGGAAAATGTTCCCATTTTTTTTTAAACAGGGCATATATTGAAACAGAAAGATCTCTGTTATATCTCTAGGATGTCTTTTTTAGTCAGAGAATATTCACATTATTGCTTTGATGAAATAAGGTACGAATACAACGTCCACATGGAAAACATGAAAGAGTTTTATCTGTGCATTTTCTCGCCAGAACACATTCCATGGCTTGCATTTATTATCAAAATATCTCTCAATCGGACATTTCTCGCAAATCGCTTTGATAAGAATTTGTATTGGTTATGACTACATTGTCCACAACGGAAATAAAAAAGATTTCTGTCTACGCATTTTCTCGCCAGAACACATTCCAATCCCATGGCTTGGATTTATTATCAAAATATCTCTCAATCATATACATACATCATATACTCTCTTTGATTTTTTATTAAACTGGCCTGTCACTGCACAGCTGCATTGCGCAATTTGACCCGAGGAGAAGAGGTCATAAGGTGTGCATTGTTCATAACTGAAGTACAATATTACAAAGCCGTTTCAAAACAGCTTTGCGTTTATCAACTTCCAAAAGGCTTTTATAAACAGGTTTCTGAAAACCTGTTTAGGAAACCCGTTTGGATAGCCACAAATTTGGGGCTTTCGAAAAGGCTTTCCTAAAGGGCTTTCAAAACAGCTTTGCGTTTATCAATTCGTAAAAATTCCTTGAAAGCTGTTTGGATAATCTGTTTCTGCCGAGAAAGGAGAGTTGATAAACGCATCCTTTCGTAAAGGCTTTCCTAAAGGAAGCCTTTCAAAACAGCTTTGTGTTTATCAACTCATAAAGATTCCTTGAAAGCTGTTTGGATAATCTGTTTCTACCGAGAAAAGGAGTTGATAAACGCACCCTACGTCTACTGACTAAATTACATTGCTAAAACGTTTTTAGGACCGTAACGTTTATAGACCCGACTACTGGTCTATAACCCAATGGCAATACTTTTGGTAATCATGTAGAAATGTTACTATCCACAGATACATATTGTACTGGTGTACTCATACGTCAAATAGGCAATAGAGCCGTAAGCGTAATGTATTGAAGTTAGAGGTGAGAAAACGACGCTTTACTTGGCTTCTTGGCTTACCTAGAGAGACAGTCAGATGACTACACAGGAATTAATGTAGGTCTATTTCGAACAAAAAGATTCACATAACAAGTCGTCATCCCTCTGCAAGACCTTCCGTGTCGAGTTTGCAGACAATATTTTTCACACAAAATTATTGTGCGCTCTCTCGTCAGTTCCGCTCCACCATCACATCATCCTACACGATTCCACACTCCACAGCAGATACTAGTTATAGTAAACGCACGTGGGTTGTCGACCGGGTAGCGCTAACACTTCACGTGTACCTTCTCCGTGTTTTGTGGGTGCGATGCTGCCGCAGCCTCGCTAGTAGCTCCCCAGCGGTGTGATACAGCGGCCGTACGGGTTCTTCCCCACGTTTTACACGAGCATGAGAGATTGTTACTGGACCATGTGTTTACACACAGTCATGCCACCCTGCGCCTGACTACGCTCCGTCGCATGATTATTACGTAGATCACTCCGAGGTGCATCTCCCTGCATAGATTTCGCACGCGAGCGCGCCATTCGTGCGGTGATATCAGGCCGACTTCGTGAGTGACTCCACACGAGCAATGAGCGCAGGAAAAGATTCTTGAGCGCAATTATGAGGTGCGTCGCTGTTGCGCACAATCGACTGAAGCACCTCCCTGACTGAAGTTACTGTCTAAAAAACAGCGCAATTTCATCGCTCAAGGCATGGTACCATTTTGTCAGTGCCGTGGACTTGCGCCATCTTGTGTCAGAGTCAGAAGGAGATACTTTAGTGGCCTCACGCTCCTTTTCCGGGCTGCCATATAAACCTGTGTTAAATGCAGCATATTCCATGAATCATAAAAAATCAATCGAATCATAGAATTTTTTTTTTAAATTGAAGCAGATGAAGGGAAATTTTCTCTGCTTTCAAGCAAACAACATATTTTGGGATGTTGTCCAGCTCTAAAAAAAGTTAAAGGACAAGTTCACCTTCATAAACATAACGATTGAGAGAATGCAACAATATTAGTAGAACACATCAGTGAAAGTTTGAGGAAAATTGGACAATCGATGCAAAAGTTATGAATTTTTAAAATTTTTGTTTTGGAACCGCTGGATGAGGAGACTACTACAGCTTGTGAGTCATATGCGTACAACAGTATAAAGAAAATATAAAGAAAATTCAACATATTTTCACTTTTTTCGCATAATAAAAGAGCACTTGACTTGCCTCTTTCTAAAGGCAGGGGGAATAATATTACCCATAACATTTGTCGGTAACGAGTCGGGGGAATGTGTACTTTTTTCATAAGATGAAATTTTGTGAAATTCTCTTTATATTTTCCTTATATTGTTGTACGCATGTGACATCTAAGTTCTTCACACACTGCAGTAGTCTTCTCATCCAGCGGTTACTGCACAAAAACTTCAAAAATTCATAACTGTTGAACGGATTGTCCGATTTTCCTCAAACTTTCAATGATGTGTTCTACTAATATTGCTACATTCTCTCAATCCTTATGTTTATGAAGGTGAACTTGTCCTTTAAGAGCCTCCATACGAGACTAGTCATCCAGTCACTCTCAAAAATGATAAAAATAGCAAATTACCTCATACATCAATAAAAAAATTATTAAAAATACAAAAACCCTGATTCATTCAACTTCTTCATAATCTGCAGAAGCTCCTGTCCTCAAGCGATGTCAAACACTACCAAAAGTGGCAATTTTCCACTTGACTGATTTTTAATGATTTTTTTGGTAAAAAATAACATTACCTCATCTTTGTACTGCCTTCCCGGTAGGCAAGTTGAATTAGGAGCGTGAGGCCTAGTACTATTATTGATGACACGAGTAAGAAAAAATCTCTTTGCAATGAAGTACTAAGTAAACCAGTCTGCAACAACTGGTGTCGAATTCAAGTTGTATGATCTACTGATTAAGCACCCAACAATCTTAACCCGTGTTCTATAACCTGTTACCACAGCAACTTATGTCAGCCTTTAGCAGCATTCTCAAAATGACGCTGATTCAAACGTCTACCTCCTGACTGAAGTGTTCTTTCACTCAGGATAGAACAGGTTGTGAATGACGCAAACATTATAGTTAACAACAAAATTTTGGCTGCTATGGAGTCTTGTTTCACTTGTTCTAAGTTCTTTATTCATTAATCTCTTGTGTGTATGTGTGTGCGTGTGCTAGTGTGCGTGTGTGAGTGTGCTTGTGTGTGTGAATTCTTTTATGAGTGGTTGCGCTTATACATGGACGGCGGAACGGGGGGGGGGGGGGCTCGGCCCCCCACTTTTTGTGCACTATACATAGGAATACATAAGGTGTAATCACTTTGTGCCACCCCACTTTTTTCTACCTCTGAAGTACGTAAGTGGCACTAAAAAGAAATAGATAGAGATCTTGAAGTGTGAGCGCGGTAAAAATATGTTTTTACGCTGACGACCCCCCCCCCTTTTTTTTTTTTTGCTTGCCAGCTGAAGAAACCCGGAAGTGGAACTTGTGGAAGGAGAAAGATGAGCTGAAGACCCTTTTTCTTTTCTTTTCTTTTCTTTCTTTTTTGCTTGTTAGCTCATGAAACCCGGAAGTGGCCGCCCCCCCCCCCTCCCACTTTTGAAAACGCTCCGCCGGTCCTGGCTTATTAGGTAGTAAAATTGTAATGGGTAGGGGTAGGAAGGAAAGGATATGTAGTTATGTATGGGCGGAGTAGGTCTTTTATCTTTTTTTAGGGGGGGGTAGTTCATAGTAAAGCAGTATCATGGTTAGAAAGGGTAGTTAGGTTATTATAAGGAGAATTGTTTTTGGGATGTGTTTTATTTTAGATACAGTATAGGTGCCTACTTCCATTCTTTTTTCTTCAGTAATTGTCAGTACCATTCTATTTGTTGAATTGAAATATTTATTATGAAAATGCATTTTTATTTCAGTTATCCTAAAAACATATTGTCTTATGTTTGTAATGTACTACCGAAGTGAATTGATGCTTTTTGTAATGAATATATATCATTTGAACAAACAAGGTGTGTGTGGGGGGGTGTGCGTGTGTGTGTGCTGCAGTATGTGGCTGGTATTCTAAGACTTCAGAAGTTTACGAAGACACTGGACGCAGGGGCGGATCCAGGGAGGACCGCAACCGGCGCACGCCCCCCCCCCCCCTTTATTTTTTATGTGGAAACAAAAGAAATAAAAAGAAAAAATGGGGGGAGGGGTACGTGCGCCCCCCTTTAATTTTGTAAACGCGCCCCCTCTTTACGGAATTCCTGGATCCGCCCCTGGCACGGATTTTGTCATTGTCGTATACCAATTTGCCACGAACGATTCGTGTTCAGCCTTTTTTTTTTTTGGAAGCACACTGCTGTGTTGAGTAAACGCGTGTGAACTCATGAACGTTCTACAATATGTATCATAAGATCGAAACTTACCCACAAATTGAGAATGCCTATAGGTGATTATTATAGGCCTATTACCAAAATTACGCATACACAGAAAGAAGAGAGGTACAGTGGTAACACAGATTGGAGGGATCCATAGAAAGTCAATAACATATGCCATATTTATTATGGCTTACACAATACTATAGAATATCATTCAGGAGGGACCTAGAATACTGAGAAGGTGATTGAAGATCCATATTATGAACCAAGAAAATTGATGGAGGAGTATAGCTAAAAGAAAAGAAGTTCGAAAATGCATAGTGTCCTATCAGTATTGGAACCTGGGCCTATACGTACACATAATTATAGCAATGATAACATACCAGAACTAACAAAAGGAGGAAACTCACCCACCAATCAACATCCAAGCTCCTTAAATATTCATTGTTTATTAAAATAATTCCCTTCAGCGCGGGATGGTACAGTCGCCTCACCAGCTAGTCCCCGCCCCCGCTCTCTCACTCTCTCGGACTGCGCTTCTTCCAAACACACACAGTCCTCTTGAAGAATCAAGCATCATTATGTGTTTGGAAAGTAAAAGAAGCTCGGGACCTGATCGTATTGATAACGTCAATTTGAAAAAATATAAATGAGAATATTGTTGAACCTTTAACTTATATCTTTAATTTGTCATTAAGCAGTGGTGTTGTTCCATTACGAATGAAAATTGCCAAAGTAATCCCAATCTTTAAGAAAGGTAATAAGGAAGATATTCGTAATTATAGACCAATTTTATTGTTGTCATCGTTTTCAAAATTGTTAGAAAAAGTTGTTTATTCTAGACTCCTTAAATTTCTTTATTTTTATGATATCATTTTTCATTCACAAAAAATCCTGTAACTCTAAGAAAACTCCTCGCATGCCTTGGGTTACACGTTCTTTATTGAAATCAATATATAAGAAAAATAAGGGTTTTTTTATCAATATAAGTATAAAAAACACCAGAATCAAAGCAAAAGTATACCCGATATAGGAATATTCTTACTATTACTTTGCATAGTGCAAAGAAAGAGTTTTTTGTAACCAATTCAAAGCTATACATCTAATGACATGAAAGGAACTCGGGAAGTTCAACTCACAGGACCAACAAAACTTACGATTAATGGTCACCAAACTGGAGACAAATTCATTATTAGCGAGTCATTCAATGAATACTTTCTGAATGTAGGGAAAAGGTTGTCAGAAAATGTTCCAAACACCACAACGAATTTTTTTTGACTTTTTAGAAAGTCCGAATTCTGAAACATGTTTTTTTTTTTTTTTTTATTCCAGTTACGGAAGAGGAGGTAATTGATATTATCAGTAACTTCAAGACAAACAAGTCCCTAGGATGTGATGGCCTCACAAACAAACTAGTGAAGAAAGTCGCTGTATTTTTCGTGAAACCTCTCACTCACGTATTCAATTTATCTATTTTTAACGGTGATGTACCACAAAATATGAAAATTGCAAAAGTAGTATGTCGACCTATCTTCAAGAAAGGAGATCCTCAAGAAGTAGGTATTTACTACCGCCCTATTTCTTTGCTCACAACCTTTTCCAAAATCCTTGAAAAGCTCATTTATGTTCGTTTGATCAAATTTTTCAAAGCATACAACATCACATGCGATACTACATTTTATTGATAAGGTTGCCTCGGCAATTGAGAAGAACTTACATATTGTAGGTATATTTTAGACTATTCTAAAGCTTTTGATACCATTGATCATAATATCTTATTGTACAAACTATCCTATTATGGAATCAGGGGAAAGGCTTTGGAATGGTTTAGAAGTTACCTAACTAATAGAAAACAATTTGTTTCTTTAAATGGTGCGGAGTCTACTTTGCGATCTATTTCTTGTGGTGTTCCGCAGGGGTCACTGCTTGGTTCCCTACGTTTTATTTTGTATATAAACGATTTTCCCAAATCGTCACAACTTCTTTCTTTCATATTATTTGCCGACGATTCTAGTATTTTCTTCTCTCACAAAAATCCACACCAGCTATCCTGAATATTATAAATTCAGTACTGAAATCTGTAGTTACATGGATCCATGCAAACAAGTTATCTTTAAATCTTTTGAAAACCAACTATATGCTATTTAGCAATTCATTATCATCTTTACCAGGCCATATACTCTTTAATAATGTGCAAATAGACAAAGTCACGAATACAAAATTTCTTAGCCTACATATAGATGACAAATTGAATTGGAGAATGCATATATGCTATTTAAGTAAACTTCTTTCTAGAAATGTTGGCGTTATCAATAATATAAAATCTATATTTCCAAAGAATATAATAGAATATACTATACTCAACCCTTGTACTATACCCTATCTCAATTATGGCGTTCTTGCCTGGGGAAACTCAGCAAAATTATACTTGGATAAATTATTATTACTTCAAAAACGGGCAGTGAAAATTATTTCTGGTGCAACATCACGTTCTCACACTAATGAACTCTTCTATTAAAAATAAATTTCTAAAATGTCTAAAAGTACAGGATATATATTTTATAAATCTAGGATCCATTATGTATACAGCTCGAAGAATTCTGAATTTCCACAGGTTATTTCGTCACTTTTTGTAATGAATGAATAAGTGCACAATTACTGCACTCGGCAGTCTTCTTCTTACCACCTGCCATCCATTATAGAACCAACTTTAAACACAATACACTAAACTTGCTTTCGCTGGACCAAAATATTGGAATTCTTTAGCCTATTCTCTTCAACAAACCACAAGCCTCAAAACATTCAAATACAAATTAAAACTAAGTCTTCTGAGTAAATATGTTACGATGTAACTAGTTTTTATAATCCTATACCAGATATCTAAACATTTTTACCCTGTAATCTTATATCAATTTTACATGGTATATTATTCATGTGGAATTCCTTTTCATTTTAATGCCACTGATTATTTTTTCTCTTTCTTTCTTTCTTTCTTTCTTTCTTTCTTTCTTTCTTTTTCTTCCTCCTCTCTACCCCCTTCGGTTCTCACTTTATTTCCTCTATTTCTCTCGTTCTCTCGTTCTCTCCCTCTCTTTCTCATTCATGTTTACTACCTTTAAGATGTAAATATGTACAAGTTATGTAGATATGTTCCAGGAGTCTGTATATATGGAAGAGTTTTATCGGTTTTTGCGAACAAACTCCTCATGTTATGTTCTCAATTACTCTGTACATAATAATGAATATTACTCGTCATGGTGACCTACAAATTTTACACGCTATGCTTTTAGTTGGGTCACCCCATTTCCGTTTGTATGAGTACCGTATATTCTGTCAATACATGCTGATATATTACTGTAATATTATGTGTCAATATGTAAACAACAATGCAAAGTAAAAATTGATATGAAACGAATTTCGGGGTTAAAAAAAAGTTGGGGTGGGGCCCAAAGTGGTGACACCTTATGTACTCCTTTGTATGGCCCATGAAAGTTGCAGAACAGTGATTGAATTAATATATGTCATCTATCCAAAGACAATCATACATCTCCCGTTTGTCTTGCAAGGCTAACAATGTGGAGGTGTACGACAGCAGGTTGTCGCAGTCAAGAGATGATGCAAGTCATGCACATTCGAGGTTGGTAGCTTACTTCAGTTTTTTCTTTAATCCTTGTATTAGTTTAAAAATTCAGTTAGCTAGTCGGGTATTTGCACTAACTTGTGTCTTAATTTCATCTTTCTGAGGTCTAATGTACCTTGAAATATAGAAATTGGTGCTCAAAACACAATAAAAGGTATATATTTTGGTGTGTCTGCAAGAATTAGAATGATGATCATAATTTCTTAAGCACTTTACTTATTTTGGTCTGAATTTCAGACTAACTATTACATGCCGACTAAATGCCGACTAAGATTTGCGTAACACGACCTAGCTCATGCATTCTGTAATCCACTCCAGTATCGTGCATGTGCTATGTCACGTTCCCATTCCCTGCTTTTCACGTTGTGTTATACCCAGCCGGCGAAGTGCGAGTTTAGTTTGAGTAATTCTTACGCCGATTGCGGCCCAAATGGATCAAAATTCATTTCCATCATCTGGCCTCTTTGGCTCGTATGGGGCATATTCTAGCAGCGACCCATCTTTGCAAGTCCCAGGTAAGATGCCTTCTTCCACTTTGACACTCAAGAGACTTTTTCCAGACATCTAAACCTGATCTATGTTCCAAAGCAAAGCCACTACACACGTCATATAGAACTAACGTTGGCACTGCACTCCACGGACACGATCTACAATATGTCGATGTAGCCACTCGTATGTCTTCATCCGTAGACTGGAGTCATCAGTACTACAGAAGTCTAGTCTTCTGTACTATTAACTAGGCTAATAGTAAAGTATCGATAGATCTAGAAAATTAGACATATTTTCTACTAGAAGGGCATTATCCTGATCCTGAAATCGTCCACCACTCCATTCACTGACATTCATTTTGTCATAGCCGATGAGAACTACAGTCTACACAGTGACGGTCGGTCAGTACACGCAGGTGCACGTCTACCCTCTTGTAGTAAATGAGATTTTGATTTTGTCATTTTCAGCGGTGGATGTACGTTTCCTTCATGAATATCTTTATTTATTGTAGAAAACTAAAATATGAGGAATCCCCGTACACTTGTAGTCTATGATATTCATTCAATAATCGGTATATGCATTTTTTTTTTTAATTACATGTACCTCTATGTCAATAACCCACCGAAATCTGTGATTAAAATCAGGTCTGTAACAGCGTCCGTATTGCTTCACTCCTCATCTTCTGCGTGTTATTTGAATGGCAATCATTCTCGTATACTACAACGTAGCGAGTCGGAAAAGTTCATATGACCTTGTCAGAGCGGAAGTGATGACCTTGTCGGAGCGGAAGTGACCCGTGCAAAGGTCAAATCATGAGAGCAGCACGTGTGGAAATACATGTATGTAGCAGACGACAAGCTTTATGTAACACACAAAACACACGGGCGTACGTAAAATGTTACCACGGTACTTCTGTTTGAGCGTTCGTGGTAGTTCGTTGATTTTGTGAATCATCGCACAATCTACTCCGAAAAATTTAACACGCAGTGCAATGGGACTGAGTAACCAAAGCACACGTGACTCATTTCAGCGCTTCCTATCATTGGCTACATTCTTGAACCCATTTTATAATACTGCCCGCGCCGGGGTTACCATTGCCAGTGCAGTGGCATTGCCATGCATTAATTTTATGGCCTTCATACAAACAGTATGATTATGCACTGGAATATGTATTCAAACTAAGTTTACAATTTTAAGTTTACTTGAAGTTCAAGTAGATTCTAAACCTGAATTATATGCAAGATCTCACAATGTATCTTTTCATTACCTCCGCCAAGGAAGGAGGCCGGAGGTAGAGTGTCAACGACAGTCTAGATCTAGTGACTCTAACTTATGTTTTCTTTTTGGACTTCGGCGCTTGTTTGTTTGTTAGCATGTCTGTGTGCAAAATAACTCAAAAAGTTTTGAATGGATTTGAATGAAACTTACAGGAAAGGTGGAGAATGACACAAGGAACAGATGATTAGATTTGATAGTGGTCTAGGAATTTTTATGGATTTATATGAATGATATTTGATTTTTGGTAGGTATTAAAGGTCAATGAAGTTACGCACTTTTGAGGTTTGCATACAAATACATGCATGAAAGTGTGTGCTTTGCTCGCGCAAGGCGCTGCACAGCTGGAAGCTGATGATGTAACAAAAGGCTTCTATTTTGGGTACCGTAAACTGGGGGGACATTGGACAGGCGGGTGACTTTGGACAGTTCAGAAAAAAAAGATTGTTTCACTTCCATTTGTTTTGCTGTTGGTTTTTCTGAAAATATTTTTGTAGGTTATGAAAGGGGGATATGTGAATATTTTAATGACTGCACTTCTCTCGTATATCGCATTACCTTATATGTTTTTTGGGCTTTTCTTTGCAGGGTCCATGGAATGCTTAAATTTTGTGGCCGTCGAACTTTTGGTACTCTAGGAATACAGAACTATGGAAGCTCAAGCTTATTTGTTGGATAGTGAACATGAAGTGGTCATGAACCCACCTGTATACTCAGGATACCTGACCACCCTTACAAATTTCAAAATAGGTCATGTCCAATTTCACCCCTGGATTTGGGGTCACTTACGGGGTGACTTTGGACACCACAAAAGTACCAAATGTTCGACGGCTATGCAATGTTTTTTCTTTCTTTTACAGATGAAATAGTTAGTTAGGATGGGGAGATCATGTAAAAGATGATCTAGGTCAAGAGACTATAGAAACTCTTCAGAAGAAAGCATGAAAGATGCTGTGAAAGCTTGCAAAAATGGAATGTCGATCAGGAAAGCATGCGCAGAATTTAACGTTAAAAGAGGGGCTTTGTGTAACAGACTGAACAATTGGCACACAGGCACACAAGATTTCCAGTAGACATTGGTTTTCATTTTGTGAACCTAGGTCCAAGAATTTGAGCAAATATTTCCTGTATTTGGTTTTACTTTTGTGATTCCTAGGGCGAGGAAAAATTTGTATTTCCAGTAGACATTGGTTATAAATTTGTGATAACTAGGGCCAATAAAAACCTTGTGTTTCTAGGAGACAAAATTTTGTTCTTTCTTTCCAAAGGCATTTTGTTAAAAATAAAAATGTGTTATTTTGCAAACATTTCAAACTGACATAAAGTTACAATGAACAACATTCAAAGGAAATTACGAAATTTTCTTGTAGAACTACATACCCCGGTACTTGAATCTGGCCAACCTCAAGTGTACATGCATTTCTTGGGGTAAAACCCCAAATTATTCTCTAAAATGACATGAAAATGATCCATGACCCATTTAAATAGTAGTTTACCTCATTAACATCTGTAGAATTTGACAACTCAATGATGGTACATGTACATTTTACAATACCTCACTTATCCATGTGATCAAAGTTGCTTACTATCCTACATTGTAACTGCAAGAAATTTCATGCAGTGCCTTGTTTAAGTAGCATCCTTTTTCATTTTTGTTCTAAACTATAATAAATATTCAGGTTTTTTGAAAATTCAGATTTTCAAATGTAGGGGTACCAGTAATTCTAGTATTAGTATCTTGAAAAAAATTGTGCAAGCAAATATCTGTGAATGCCTCTTTAAACTGAAATTCTTCACATGTTCATTACTGCAGAATTTTGCTTACCATACACAATGTATAATTCATTAATGTGTATTTTGTAAATCATGTTTGCTGGTTGTTATGAAATATTTCAACATATTAGAGTTGTTAAAACTTTCTTAAAAACTTGTTAGTAGTCAAAACTACCCCCATAGGGAGTTTATCCTTGGACACTCGACAATCCTGCAGGGTATATTGACATGGTGTCTATAGTTGTCCAAAGTTGCCCCGAACCCCGGGGGCACTTTGGACAAACTTTGACCAAAAAAAATTAACATGAAATAGAATAAACTGAAGAAGTCTCTATATGGCATGATATCCTCTTTAGTAGTACTTGTTAATCCCCACATTAACCCCAGAATTCCTTTGTTCTTAATGAAGATATTAATAAAAATAGTTCAAATTTGTCCAAAGCCACCCCGGTTTATGGTACAACATGTAATTGGGTGATTTTCAGCATGCATGGTGCATGGTGGAAATCACTGATCTCTATGGAAGAACAAGATCAGTGGTGGAAATGAGCTGCTTGGCAGAGGTCTGCACTCTCAGAGTGCTTCTCTACCTCTACGTGTAGTTACCTCCACCAAGGGAGGAGGTTATGTTTTCATCAGCATTTTTGTTTGTTTGTTTGTCTGTGCACAAAATACACACCCAAATCAAAACGTTGTAAACAGATTTGGATGAAACTTACAGGGAAGGTTAAGAATGACACAATTAACAGATGATTAAATTTTGGTAGTAATCTGAGAATTTTTTGGGAATTTATGAAGGAGTTTTGATATTTTGGCAGACAGGGTCAATGAACTTTGGAGTTCAAACTGAACATTTTTTGAAGTGTGCATACGCGCACCAAAGTGCATGCTCTAGTTTCTGCTAGGGCGAGGCGTGTTACGCAGCTGGAAGTTGATGACAAATAACAGAAGGCTTCTATATCGGGAAATTGGGCAATTTTCAGCATGCATACGTAAGGGTGGAAATCATTGATCTCTATGGAAGAACAAGATCAGTGGTGGAAAGAGCTGCTGGGTAAAGGTTTGTGCTCTCAGAGTGCTTCTCACTTACTCTAGTTTTTTTTTCTGTGTGTGTGTTCTGACTATCCATCTGTCTCATATCTTGTTATATTGCATTTGCAATGTCTTGTAAAATTTGAATAGATTTCTTTTAAACACAATTGTGGGGACAGTACAAAATAGACCCAACAGTACAACAAGTACATGTATAATGTCACTTGTGATTTAAAGTCCCACCCTGCTACCCCCGGACAGTACAGTGATGAACAGAGAAAGGTACGTGCACACATTGCATTCCTGTCTGGATCAGAGTTAATATTTTTGTGTGTTGATAAATTCACAAAGAGCACCAGACTTGCAAAATTTGCAGAAAGATAAACCTGTTGAAATGCAATGTTGTATGGGCATGCAGTAGTTTGTGTGTGTGTTTTATACAAAATGATATGTCGTTACCTTGTTAATTCCTGTTATCTCATCTACAGTCACTGCTGGTACTGGAGGATCTCTGTCACCATTTCTGAATGTGGATCCAATATACCTGAACCAGGTGAGTCAGCTGCAAACAGACTTAGCCATCTTATCATGAATTTCCTCCAAACCCGTCTAGTGTACAGTATGATTATATTGTACATTTACAGTGTCTAATGCTAGGAGGATATTTGCTGAAATGTAATGCCAGTAAACAAGGAAAAGTGGGGAAATTTGACCTGTTGTTACCCGAGTTGAATGCTACCTTCGTCAAGGTCCTACTGCTGCTGCTTTGTAATTGGTAGATCATCATTGGACTAGCTGTGCATGTGAGCTAGGTTCTGTTATCAGTGTTTCAAAGGGAGTTTGCTTTTCTACTGTAACATGTCAGTATCCACCACACCCCCCCCCCCCCCATTTCCACAACTTTAGCAGCTTGAGCATTTCTGCTTTAAAATCACACCCGTTGAATTTGTACCTACTACCTCAAATTTGTTAAGAAAGCCAAAGAAGTCTGAAATGTTTCTTTCATTTCTGATCATTCAGGGAGATTCGCAGTTCATCATTCCAAATGGTCAGAACAGGACGAGAGGGAGGCTGGAGTTGGCCTTCTCACAGATTGGTGGTTCCTGTATGGCAGGTTAGTGCGTATCTCGCAGTAGTGTTATGATGATGATGATGATGATGATGATGATGATGATGATGATGATGATGATGATGATGTTGATGGTGGTGGTTGTTGTGATGGTGATAATGATGACAATGTAGTTAATAGTGATGATGGTGTTGATGGTAAGGCTGGTGTTGATGGTGATGAATTTTGTTATTTAATAAAAAAAATACATACTGGTAACCTTCTCTTCTCAAATATATTAGAACAGTGCTCAAGAGTACAAAAAAACAACAACAAGCAAACAAACAAACAAATGCTTGATGTGTCTGTTTTGCTGAATTTGGTTAATTTGGTTTGTGCTTTGCTTCCTGGTCCAAATGCAATGCCGCTTTGGAAAACCACAATAATTTTCATCATGTTTTCCTCAATTGAGGGTTAATTCTCTGGAAGTTTTGTTGCTATCATATGCACATTGCATAAATGTAGGGAGTAAAGAATGCAGAGTATGATACAATACCCATGTCTGGATCTTAACCTTTTCCCAACAGGTGCAATATATGGGGCACTCAATGGCCTGAGAATTTCAGGGCCTGAAACGAGAGAACTTGCAGGAAGAGTACGAATGTCACAGTAAGTTGACCAGCCATTCTAAGGTGCGGTAAACTCTGGTTTCAATGGAGCCAGGCGCTTAGACGTTTCCAGAATGAGTAATGACAATCTTTCCCTCATGCAGTGTTTTACTTTCTTTCATTTTTGATGATCTCGACATTTTGATTGAATAAGTCACATGTCAGAGTGAAAGGAGACATCTATCCTGGGGGCAAATACATCGTGTAATTGCAAAAAAAAAAAAAAAAAATCAAAATCAGGATCAAAGTTTCATATTATGTTTGATATACTTAAGCGTAGGAAATAGTGAAATGGTACAGATGAAAGTCAATGCACTGTCCTTCCAGAAAATTGCAAGGATGTTTCCTTTTCATTGTTTGCTGCCCGTAGTTTCTGGTTCTAAATATAGAAGTGCCTTTAGTGCCTTGAATTCAATGAGCATGAAATGTTTGTTGCTGTCTATGCAGAAAATTTCTGACTGAAAGACAAACTTGACAGTGATTGGTGCAATCCTGAAAAGAGGATCACAACATAAAGCTGCCAAGTATTGCTGGACTGGTGGCGTTGGAAGAACAGGCTTACTCTATCAAAGGGCCCAACATTAGCAGTGACCCGATGTCCAGGGGCCACCAGAAATAGATGCCAGGCCACCATCTTTTTTCTTTAGAAAAGATGTGTTAGTGGCCCAATTGGGCTACCAAATTTCATTGTTAGGCAACCAAAAGAAAAAGCTAGTGTAGGGCCTTGCTGTATCTCAGTGGAATTTTTCATCTTGTATTATGCCTTCTGTTGAAATCTGTGAGCATGGAGTGACATTGAGTGAAATTGTTGCCAGTGTATTTTAGTTTCATTTTCTTACAACTAAAACATGTGGTAGCTGATCAACTATTTCAGTTGATACAGATGTAAATACTACGAGCATCTAAGTTACGCCAAAACAGTGATGCAAATTCAACAATTTTTAACGTATTGCCTCTCTTCTTTCAGGATGATCACATTGGTTACGAAACAAGGGGCCTCCTCAGCAAACGCAATAGGTGTTGTCGGTAAGAAATATATGTCAAGTGCTGGAGTGTGGTTGTGTTGCAGCACAGTATTTCTTGAGACATCCAGAGTTGTTTGATTATGCAAATACCTGTGTATCATCTGTAACATGATGCAGCACAAGTTAAGCTACAATTTTTTCTCTGCAGACTAGGTCAAACTTACAGAATATTGCCATCCTTGATTTTGAGTGTGTGTGCTGAGCAAGTTTGCATGCAGTTATTTTTGTCCACTGAATATTCAGCATTGGCATTTTAGGATCTGTTGCTTGTTTGTTAATGTCCTAAACTTGTATGATCACATTTATTAGTGATGGCATTGGTGAAATTCTTATTTGATAACAGAGAAGCTTTAAGATGTGTTTATTCTTTGTCTTGCTCCCATAAACTGCAGGGGCTTGAAGAAAATCTGACTTTTCTTTTTAGTATTAAAGTTTTCTATTGGAGACCCTTATCTCTTAATTAAACATATTGAAAGAGACCCAATTTGTGGCAAATTACCATTCTTTGTGGCTGAATTTTGTGAATTTCACACCAATGCTGAAATTCCTTATGATTTTGAAATGGCATTTTGACTCTACACCTTCTTTTAAACAAAGTTTTTTTTTTTCATGTCTTGGTCATGAGGATGCATATGGTGTACTTTTTCTTTTTGACCAAATGGCTCAATGAGTGAAATTCATATTCCATCAGAATAAAAACATGAAAGGCAAAGGTAACCGTAGGTACATGTATTCCTGACGCAAGGAAAACATGAGGCATATCCGTGAAAATTCCAGGGGGAGCGATTTAAAAGACTGACGACAAGATTCTCTGTTTCATCATTGTGTCCGCAGCTCTGATGTACAGTATTCTCGGCGTTGGCCTGTCGTGGAGTAGAGGCACTGACGATGAAGTCAACACCATCGGTGCAGCGACTCTGACCGGCCTCCTCTACAAATCATCCGGTAAGATTGGCGGGAGGGGGTGGGGGTGGGAATGTCTGTTTGTGGTCATGCTGAAGAATCGGGATGCATCCGTAGCATTATACATATATCTTGCTCACCTTTTTTTTGGTCTCCAATAAAATTGCCATTTGTGATTGCAGTGACTCTAGTTTCTTTCAGGAGAAAGCATCCCTTGATAGAAAGGGGTTCTTGGTATAAAGCCAGATCTCTGATATCTGGTCCCATCTTCGGCAAGCATATCTTCCTTCACTCTGTTCCCCACTATTCATGTCAATTTGGAATGCACGAGACCTAATGGGCTTGCAAATTATTGATGGAGATGGAAAATTGTATGCTTGTAATCAATTAGCCAGGTTACCTCCAGAATGTACTTCCTCTTTGAGAGAGAGAGAGAGAGAGAGGAGTTGGATTTTCACTTGTTTGAGAGAGACGGTCGAGTAAAGAATGCAATATTGGCAATCGCCAAGCCATGGGGCGATGAGATGATGCAAGATGGAATAGATAGTATGTTAGGTTTGGGCATTGCTTACCTTTGTTTGTGTGTTACTATGTGTTCCCTCTTTAAAGAGGGAAGCACTCCAACCATAGGATATGACAAAAAAACAAAAACAACAACAAACAAAGAACAAATGAACAAACGAGCAAATACAGTAGGTCTCTTGCCTGAGTGAGGCACAACTTGGGCATGTAACTGATTCTACATCACTCCTCATTGCAGAGAGCAGGCTCAGTAGATAGGCCCAGACCAAACACATCCTGGAAGATGTGCAATAATGATGCCAACCCTTGTGTTTTGCCTCGGGGTGATTAGCAGTGGTCTGCAAACGGTATCACGTAGCATATTGGGCCATGTGAATGAATGAAATAAATATGCAGCCAGATCATACCAAGCTCTTGTTTAATGAGATACTGACTGATACGAGTTTCAGTGTAATGCTACGTATACTGTACACGCCATATATTTAGCAAATCTAAATTTTCGTGAATCAGGACTTCCAACGATTTCGCAAGTGGTTAGATTCGCGATTGTGGACTTCTGTACTGAACGGAGCAATGTATATGTGTGCGTCACATTCATATCGGAATCAGAGTCATTGTTTTCTTGTGTGCTTTAAAGGACAAGTTCACCTTCATAGACATGTGGGTTGAGTGAATTGAGCAACAGTAGTAGAACACATCAGTGAGAGTTTGGGGAAAATCGGACAATCCGTTCAAAAGTTATGAATTTTTGGCGTTTCTGCTCAGTCAAGGCTGGATGAAAAAACTATTATAGCTCGTGATGTCACATGTGTACATCGTTATAAAGAAAGAATAAAGAAAGTTCAACATATTTGGGGAAAATCGGACAATCCGTTCAAAAGTTATGAATTTTGAAGTTTCTGCTCAGTCAAGGCTGGATGAAAAGACTACTAGAGCTTGTGATGTCACATGTGTACAACGATATAAAGAAAGAATAAAGAAAGCTCAACTTATTTCCATTTTTCTCGCATAACAAAAGTACACTCGATTTCTCTCTTTCAGAAGAAGGGGGAATAATATTATCCTTAACATACATCAGTAACAAGTCGAAGAAATGGGCACTTTATTAAAAAAAGTAGAGTTCTGTGAAATTCTCTTTTTATTTTTCTTATGTCGTTGTACGCATGTGACATCATACGCTGTAGTAGTCTTCTCATCCAGCAGTGACTGCGCAGATACTTAAAGAAATCATATCTTTTGAACGGATTGTCCGATATTCCTCAAAATTTCACTGATGTGTTCTACTAATATTGCTGCATTCTCTCAATCCTTATCTATATGAAGGTGGACTTGTCCTTCAATTTCACGAATAGCACCTGACTCGCGAAATTTGCGATAAAAGCCTCGCGAAATATTCAGCATGTACAGTATTTACACTTTCCTCCCTTTTCTGTTTCTGTCTTCCCAGCGGGCCTCAAGACCATGGCGAGAGCAGGGGCAGTGGGGTTTGGCCTCTCTTCGTTATGGTGTCTTTACCACAACAAGGACAAGGTGAGGGCCATGATTGGAGTGGAACAGACCCAGTACTAGCCCCCCTTAGATGGTTTGTCGATGATACCGTGAAATCTTTGGGAGACTGACAGCTTTCTGTGTGTGCCATGGACATTACTGTAATGCTTGCTACAAATGTGCAGCCGGATTCGCGGGCAGAAAGGATTGTTCTTCAGTGGACTGCAAGACTGGACATTGCCATGAAAGGAATATATCAAGGTTATTTTTAACCATGTTAGTTTGATACTGAAGCTGACCACTGAATGTTCAAAGGCTGTGAAAATAGGAGAAAAATGGAATAGGTGGGATGTGTCTCACTTGATTATTATGGCAACCTGTTGCATTAATGTTGTCATTTATTTATGTCCTTGTAAATTCTCTACAAAAATGTTTTTTCAGACAATTTCCCCCAATATACTCTCATCTGAATCATTCAGGGAACTATCTCCTTTGCCCTTCTCTCTTATCTTTATGAGTTCAAAATCTTTATGGTAATATCAAAGGGGAACTCCAGTGCAGTTAAATTAGTTTGAATAGAAAGAGGAAAATCTTTCTCAGCACAGCAATGAAGATTTGATCGAAATTGGATGGAAAATGGTCCACTGCCAACAGACTCCGTCTGAACGAAGACAAGTCTGAACTCATCCATTTCTCATCACAGTTTAGGAGCACAGTTCCTCTACCAGATCTAACTACTCGGGATGGGATTATTAAGGTCTCTGACTGTGTTAGAGACCTTGGCTTTACTTTGGACAAACACTTAACTCTTAAACACCATATCACAAACATTTGTAAGTCTGCATCATGGGGTATTTTCAAAATAGGGAAGATCAGGCGTCTGCTTGATCAATCATCAGCTGAGCGGCTCGTCCATGCCTTCGTCTCCTCCTATCTGGACTACTGCAACTCCCTCCTTGCCGGCCTCCCTCTTTCTCACATATCCCCTCTCCAACGTATCCAAAATTCAGCCGCTAGATTAGTCTCCCTTAGTAGGAGACATGACCATATATCTCCTGTTCTCCGCTCACTACATTGGCTTCCAGTCCATTCCCGTATTACTTTCAAAATCCTACTTCTGACGTACAAAATCACACGTAATCTTGCACCCATATATCTTCAAAACCTAGTCTCTCTCCGCTCCTCCTCTTCTGCCAGACCCCTCCGTTCATCTTCCTCTCTCCAATTACTTCATGGCCCACGTACAAAAACCCGTTATGGTGACCGAGCCTTCTCTTCCATTGCTCCCACTCTTTGGAATAAACTCCCTCTGTATATTCAGAATGCCTCATCTGTCGGATCATTTAAAATTCTTCTTAAAACTCACCTGTTTAATCAGTTGTAATTTTTTTTTTTTTTTTCTCCTGGAGGCGCACACAGTTATCAATTATTGTACCATTGTATCACATGTATTTTTCTTTTCTTTTCTTTTCTTTCTTCTTCTTTTGTTACTGTTAATGCTGATTTTGTTAATGTTATTGTGTTTTCTAATCTATTTGTATGAGTAGCAAAGTGCGCTTAGAAACGTCAGTATGAAGCGCCATATAAATGCAATTATTATTATTATTATTATTATTAAAATAAGAAAGTTATGACATTTTTATGTTTTGCTAATTTTTCAGGAAACACTTGTTGAACAGTCATTACGAATGTGCACATGGTGTTGATGTCATCCCCTCACAACTTGCCACATATTTTGTACATAAAATTGTTTAGTTTCCAGTTTTTTATTCAAACACAATTACACCCCAGTCTCAAATCCTTGTATGTCTAACTGATCATTTTTCTGAAGTTATTTAGCCAGGAATAAGACGTCATAGTTTACACTTAAATAACAGAAAAATTCTTCCTTTTTTTTTCACAATCAATGGAAAATTGTGAGATGATGAGATCATTAGCTCACTCATTTGCATATTCATATAAACTGTACCAGAACTGTTCTGCAGAAATACCTGATAAGGGAAACTTCATAATTTCATTACTTCCTTATTTTTCATCTGAGTTTGATCAAAGTTATTTACCGTTGTACTATCAGACTAATTATGACTGGACTAGAATTCCTCTTTAAACTTAATGGCCCGAATTCACAACACTGGTTTAAACTTAGACCATGGTACAAATTTAGACCATGGTCTAAAATAAGTGTGAAATAGGCGTACCTTTGACATGCGCGTTTGCTACTGGACGTGTGCTGGCGTACGCAATCTGTCAATCGTATTTACACAGAAAAAATTTGTGTAAGCCATGGTTTAAACCATGGTGTCTATTGTACCACCTTTTTGAATTCGGGTCAATGAGATTTTCTGCACTTGTATGCAGCACTTCATCTGCAACTTCGAAGAACTATTGATGTGTGAAAAGACGGTAATTAACTAATATAGATTTTTTTCCCATACCAACAGAATACCTTACGAAGCAAAATGCAACATCTGGCTTTAAGCAAGATTCATGTGTATGTCATTGCGCTGTATCTTATGCTTATGCATTTCCCAGCTAGTTTGCATGTGTGCTTCTACTGCTAATACCCTATCAAGAATCTGTTTAATATTTTGTTCAAATGCAAACAGAGGGAAACTGACCAAAAATAAATATAATTTATTACAATAATATGTAGTAATATTTTGTTTGGTACAGTGCCATGGAGTTTGCATCTCGTGGGAGGTGATTTCGTCCAATTTTTTCCCCCCTGTTTATATCTGAGGGACTTACGATGTATCTTCGAGAAGCTGGTATATTTTTTACCTCTTGACTGGCTTGAAAGTAAGGAGAAGAAACCGCATCAGTTTACAAAATTTACTTAAACGAGGTGCGTGCTTCCTTTTACAAAACTTGTCCACAACAGGCATGAAACTTGCCCAAGGTATATGTGCATGCACTTGCCTCATGTAGCAACAGCTAATGAGACTTCTGGACACACACACACACAACAAAAAAGAGGGACAGATATAAAAGTTACAGTTGGTGGGAATAACTTCAATCATAAGGTTGTTTGGCTATCAACCACTCATAGATGTTTGTTTTGTTTTGTTTTGTTTTTTAATGAGTGGAACTAGACCATAGTATGGAGGGAAATAAATGGGTATATGCCAAACATAGTTGGTTATTTTTATAACATTGAAGTTATAAGTAACACCGAATCAAAAAACGTTATTACCAGGTATATGCCATCGTTCTGTCCAAGTCGTGTTTGCGTATATTTAGTCTTCTTGCTGAAAATCGGTAGTCGGACGGCTCATCTTTGAAGATGTATTCATACATCATTGGACTTGATTGAAAAATGGGTAATACTGTGGCATCATAATTCTAATAGAACTTTGTGATCAGGTAGACGAGGAGAGATCATCTACAAAATTGTTGGTGTTTTCTAATCAATGTTAATGTACAAGCCCCATCCTACCAGTCGATTGACCGTGTGAAATTTTCACATATTCAGCATAAGTATTTCTATCAGGTCTGCTACACAACTGACAGATTATATTAAATGATGTTAATTCTTATGTTTTCTTGTGTTTCAGCCCTCTTCTCAATGTATTTTGCCCTTGTGTATGTTCTCATATACAGCTTCAATCAGGGATGGTGGGGAGTTTTACTTTTGGCAACTAGGGATACATTTTGCACTGTGCAAGCCCACTTGTTCAGAGTAAACTACACGAATGTAGGTAAGACAAATGAAAGAGCGCCCTCTTCAGGTCCTTTGGGTACCTTGAGGGTATTATTGCTCCGTCTGTTTGACATAAAATTATTTAGTGCCTGCATTTAAACAAATGGTACTTTACACTTTTCAAATGAGGAAGCTCTAAATTTTCTTTACATATCCTTGATTATTGTGTATGCACCTGTACTCTACATGAAGCCTAATTTTTAACTAGCTGAACAGACTTTAGATACTAAAGTTGGTTGTTTGTTTTTTTTCATTTCAATTAGTCTGTGTTTTTCAGAAATAATGGAGTATTCCCAGTTGCCTTGAGCAAATAATCATTTCGACGGTTGAAGCATCTTACAAGAATGTTTGTCTGTGTGTGTCTGTGTGTGTGTGTGTGTGTGTGTGTGTGTGTGTGTGTGTGTGTGTGTGTCATGTATAGATATGGTAATGTAGAATTTTGTTGAATCTAGGAGATTCTCAGTATTGGTGGGGTTTTGGGTTTTTTTTTTTTTTTTTGGAGGGGGAGAGGGAGGGAGGTTGGTTGTTTTGTTTTGTTTTTTCACGCCATTTCACCAGATAGGTCCAAGAAACCATACTTGTATTTCTGTGGTTTGGCCCTGAATCTTTTTGTTGTGATTTCTTATCAATATCAGTGTTTCGAATGATAGAAGTAACATTATTTTTCATTAGAGCCATTTTCTTATGTTGATGCATATTTCTTATAATAGTTCTTTTTAAAGGATTCTTGATTATGCAAGTTAGAATTGACTGTTTTGGTGGCAACACATTTTAAAAGTTTCTTTATCTTCCTCAATTGCCATTAAAAAAAAAATGTTATGATATGGGGGAAATTTTGCTGAATTTAGGCGGATGCATTTCTTCAATATTAGATTCCATTTCATTTCATTTCTTTATTTAAGCACAACACATACTTCAGTCTGGGGACTGTTCTTCCGCAGGTCCGTACAAATAAAGTACTAGTACAACGTAAATGTAAAAAAAAAATGAAAGCAAAAAAACTCGTACATAAAAACAACACAAAAGAGAAACAGACAAACTCAGTGATGAAACTACTGCAAACATCGAAACAGAAACAAACATGATCAATCAAGGATATCCATACACAATTACTATACAAGTACATCGTCGTAGTTTGGAATGAAAGAGACGAAAACATAGGAGAGTTCAGGAGAGAGAGCAAGAGACAGAAAGAGAGAGAGAGAGATGAGGAGAGAAAAGTGCATGCAAAGAGAGCTGAGGGAAGTTACCCATATATGGTTTCGGTCCAGTGCATTTTTACAATTTGTAAACGTTGGTTTTTGTTTCAGCTCCAATGTTAACCTATTCCAATGTGTTTCTCCAGAATATGTTAAACTTTTATGTTGAAAACAGGTCTTAATCCGAGGTAGCACAAAATGTAACGATGAATTCCTTACTTTGTAACTGAAGCGTTTGAATTGAAACATAATCATCTAACATATTAAAGAAGAAGTTTGTGTGCAATTTTATACATAATGAGTCAAGTACAAGGTGTTACAAAAAACATTTCCCACTTTTGATCCTTAGTAGTTTCAAAAACTATACATCAGATAACACTGTCATTGATAAAAGTAATAGCTGAATAGTGTACAATTTAGTTGGAGGGGGTTTGAATAGGAGAGCATGAATCAGTTTTGTTAAATCCATGATTGATTCTAAAGTTAAGTTCCAGATTTTGGTCAAATTTGAACCCTCTGTACAAAATTGAACTTTACTCAAGAACCAATGATGTGTATGTGAATGCTGGCTTACGCAGTATGACCCTAAACAATAGACATGTATACTGCGAATACCACCTTTTCAGAGCTCTGCTGACTAGGCTTCTGGACTCCTGCTCCAAGGCACATGAATGCTTTATTAATAATTCATGTGGATTGCCCTGGGCACTGCTAGTCTGGGTAAAGGGCAAAATGCATGCACATGAAAAAGATAAGCATATGTTTTCATGTGCTTGCATACACTACATTTCAGGATGAATAAAGACTAACTGTAATAGTGGAATTTCTCATGAATTTGTAATAAGCATTCCAATCCTGGCTATTGTTCAGGACCATTGTCAGGGTGTTAAGCACACACTCCCATACACACCAATTGACCCCTGTGCAAAATTAAAATTTTGTACAGAGGTTGAAAACAGAGCAAAATCTGAAACCTAGCCTAGAAATAAATCTTGAATTTAATGAAACTGATTTATGTTATGATTTTTGAATTGCCTCCAACAAAATTGTACACTCTTCAGCTATTGCTCATATACATGTAAATGTCAGTGTTATCTGGTACAGCTGTATGTAGCAATTGAACTATTAAGGATCAAAAGTGGGAAATGTTTTTTGTAATACCTAGTATGTTCATTTCGTCTCTTATCTAGTTTATCAATGGATAATTTTGTGTATAAAAAGTTCAGTAGGGAACCTAGCTAAGCTTGTACGTGTAGTGCAGTATGCCGTGATCTACTAGTATTTTGAAGAATTTGAAGCCTTTGAATATTCTACTGTATTTGTATCTTCTCCCATACGACATCGCAATATTCTAGTTTACTTTGAATGATTGATTTGCAAAACTAAAGGGCAATGCAGTATCTTCCAAACATAGAAAAGAAAAAGAAGACCTAATTATTTTCAACAAATGTCATTTTTACGGTACTTTTGCACAGGTAATCAACATGTTAATTTCAGTCAGGGGATTAGTCAACATAAACGCCATGCAGCAAAATTCAGAGTTGACAATCTAATGAGGGCGAGACAATGATGTGTGAAGTAAAACTTCCTCAGGATTTGGTGGGTTATTTGGGGATGCTGGATCATACCATTTATTCAGATTATTTACTTGCCTCCAATCCTTTACTCTTTCTTCTTGTTTATTTAATTCTGATATAGGCCTCAGTACTGAGTATTCGATCATTTTCTCATATTACGAGTACCTACTTCTGCATTTGTAATAACAATGGTTCTCTCTCTATAGGCCTATATGTATATTATCTACACACACAGATATATATATATATATATATATATATATATATATATATATATATATATATATATATATATATATATGTGTGTGTGTGTGTGTGTGTGTGTGTGTGTGTGTACACAGCAAAAAAGAAAGTAAACACTTTTTCCAGTACATGTTTTTCATAGAAGATTTTGATAAAAATCATTGTGTCATGTACCATATTAAAGGTTTTTACTTGGCTATCAACATGGTAGGTCTATACAGAGGGGAAGTTTATGCATGAGTAAACACATTTGTTCTTGTCCTCCAAGGCACAAAAATAAAAATCGCAGGAATTGATATAATGAACTTAATATGCAAATGCCCTTCAAGATAACAATGATAACAAAAGACAAATTTAACGCAATGAGACACATGAATGAAATAGCAGATATGTTTTCATTACCTTGTTTCTCTTTATATTCTCAAACAAAACATAGTGTGAAAACTGAAGGGGGAACATAATAATTTTCTGTCAACTTAAAGTTAAAATGACGTACGGAGTAAGCCGCAAAGGGGATAGAAATATAATGGACAGAATTTCTTCATTTCCTTTTTTAATTAAGAAATTTAAGAATTCATTGGTCAAATTCAAGAACCAAATTATTATTACAGATTTTCTTAATTTCGAATAACATTTCAAATTTTTACCATTTCTGTTACCATTGATTCTTCTCTTATGTCTTTTGAATATGGATTTGACAGAAGATTCGTCATTTTCTTCCATTATTTTTTACTTTTCTTTATCTTTGGAGGGTTACAGAGACATTATAGAGATCATAGGTTGATTTTTGCAAATAAATTTGTATTTCTTATTGTGTATCTGTATCTTTTATTTCATTGTTATATGGAAAAGCACATACGCTTGAATAACAACTTGTCCATTTTTGCAATTTTTACTTTGTGCCTTGGAAGTGAAAACGAATGTGTTCATTCATGCGTAAAGTTTCCCTTTTCATTGACCTACTAAGTTGATGGCCAATTAAATTACCTTTAGCATGGTGTATAAAACATTACTATTAGCCGAATAATTCATAAAAAAAGATGAACTTAAAAAGTGTTTGCTTTCTTCTTCTTTTTTTGCTGAGTGTATATATGTATATGTATATGTATATATATATATATATATATATGTATATATATAATATATCCCATATACATATGTCATGTATGACGTAAAACAGCATAATTTTATAACCTCTCGAGTCGGACTGTGAATAATTATTATTGCAATCGTTCATCCATGGTACAAATGGGCGTTATCCTCATCAACTCGCTGGACTTTGGATCTTCAGCATCTTCCGGGCCCCAATTCATAAAAACACGACTTGATAGCAACTCTTGCTGGAACGGCAATTGTCATGGTAACGACAAGAATCCAGCTTCCTGATTGGCAGTTACTGTAATCCTTATGGGAAGTTGTCCAGAAAGAGATGCTATAGTTTACATCCTAACATCTTTTATGAAATGGGGCACTGGTAATCCTCCAAGGTGAAGTCCGCACTAGACAGGATGTCAATATCCATGGGGGCATTTCATGAAGCATTTTGTCCGACAAAGTTGTCGGACAAATTTGCTTTCAGCCATTCAGATGCAAGAAATTCAGTAGCTTGCAACAGTTAGTCAGAAAAATGTCCGACCAAATGTCACCAAACTGCTTCATGAAATGCCCCCAGGTTGTCATTTAATGATTTTCTTTGAAAGATTTAAAGCACATGCACACACGCACGAGCGCGCGCGCATGCACACACACACACACACTACACACACACACACACGCACACACACGCACACACACGCACACACACGCACACACACACTCACACACACACACACACACACACACACGCACACACACGCACACACACACTCACCCACACACATGCACACACATTCGCGAAGAGAAGACACGGTAAAATCCAAACAAGTAAGATACAAGGTCCATTAAACCGATTACACCAACATTTATTGCACATCTCTCTTCGGACACCTGAACGCAACAGAATAGCACATTTTGCTTTGACAGTTTCATTTCGCATGAGTAAGTATTAGGCACTTGGAATAATGAAATAACTAGGGAGCAAGTTGACAATGTCAGCAACGATAATTATGGCTGCTGTACAGACGTAGTGCTCGAGCTTCGCAGATTAAGTTTGAGCAGACGACCAAGCTATCTAATATGCGAGCGTCGGTATAATCTCGCTCCAAATACCGTGGCTTAGCGGAATCCTGTACTGATTTGATAGAACGTGAACCCATGCCGAATTCCGGCCGTGCGTGCGATGAACGTCCCCGGGCAAAGTTCGTGAGAAACAAGACGCAACACCGCACCGCGTCATTTGGGATCCATGCACTACCTGTCGGGTTCAATCCGCATTAAGCACATCCCAAAGCGGGAAAAATTGAAATTTGATCTCAAAGGATAATACAAGAAGGGGAAAAAATTACAGACCAGATTGTCATTCCGAATAATTCATAATGGATACACATCAAAGTAGAAGTCTGCTCATGGTCAACTATAGAAGGTGATAACTATTCTGGTCGTCATGTTGTGAATGTATGCTTTTGTGGGATGTTTAACGGGATATTTTGTTAATGTAGATATTAAGAGAGTTACATTGCGATGTTTGTTAAGGCAGGAATTAAGTGATCTCCATACATTGTCTCATCTTGATCGTTTACTATCAACTTCATATTAAGTTATTGCCATCGCTTATTGTATGACATAATCATCAGCATCACACGTATTCATCGTGATCATTGTTATCGTCATTTTGTTTTTTGTCGAACCGTTAGGGCATTTTCAGTGAAAGTAGGGGTTAAAGTGATATGAAATGAAAAATAGTCAGTAGGCCTACAATGTAGTAGTAGTTGTAGTATTTGAAGTAGTAGAAGTAGTAGTAGTAACAGTGGTAATACGTAGTATAACCACGAAATATACCATCACATGGTCATCATTTAAACAAGACAGCATAAAGCGGTTTAATTCTTCTTTTTTAGGGCCACGATTCACTAGAATGAGTATGTCAATAAAAAGCTGCAATTTCGTGTTGGGCCTAATTTTCTTTCTGTCAATGGATTGTTATGCATAGCTACTTCGAAAGGACATCGACTTATTGAGTATGAGTGCATAATTATTCGAATGCTCTATCTCGACACAACTACACCACAATTGATAAGTTTTAATCATTATTGATATTGGATTGAACAAGGAGGACATTTTGCCAACAGAAATTGTTATACGAGGTGAAGTTACTTAATTCGTGTACAGCACTGTCTGTGGGTACACTTTTACACGAGGTGAAGTTACTTAATTCGTGTACAGTACTGTGGGTACATTGTTTACACGAGGTGGAAGTTACTTAATTCGTGTAGAGCACTGTGGGTACACTGTGGTATAGCGCGATAATACTCTTGACTTTGAAATAGAGGTTTCGCGTTCGGAATTCCGTTAAGTGCTTACTTCCGACGGTCCTTCGACAAGTTTGTCCCTCTCAAACCCAGGCGTAAAAAAATTGCTATATGGCTACATTTGGGGTGATAATAATGGCAGGGGCCTCTCTGGAAGTACAATGCTAACACTGTAGAAGTTACCATATGTAAAATAAGACTGTTAGTTATTATTGTCATAGTTGTAGCTGTAGATCGTAATAGTCATATCAAAAATAAAAACTTTGGTTACCATGTGAAGAAACAGCTGAAACGTCAGAGAGTGGAATATGGTGAGATTGATGAGATTCACGGGGTCAATCGGATCCCACAAAATCCATTGTACAATGAGATCGCTGAAAGTAGCATTACATTGGATATTAAGAAAAGACAATCACGACAGGATATGAGTTCGGAAAAAAAAAAATCGTAATAGCAGCAAGATATTCTTCACTTTGTTGCAAAAAATATCTAATTTTTTTTATCCGATTAAGTAATTACTTTGCAAGATGTTTTCCCATCGACTTTGAATTGCTTTGTTAAGGGCATTGCATTTCAAATCAACTCGTCAGAACAACAAAAACAAACATAAAAATATGTAAGTCACCATCAAAATTGCGACCTTTTTAAACTATTGCAAAATATCTCACCAAAAACTGAAAAGAAAGTGTAAACAAGAACATAACATTTCATTTCCGAGTAGACTCGCTGTAGTTTTTTTTTTTGTGGGTGGTTTTCTTGCTTATAATACATGCACCAAGATTTCTACTGACATGAATTGTAAAGTTATTCTAGGCTAAAAGTTACTGTTAAGTGTTGTAATATTCTGACCGTCAGAGTGTAGGGTTAACGCTACAACGAAACAATGCATGTAATATACAATTACTCCTACGCCACAAAGTAAACGCTGTATACACTGTTTCAAGCAGATAAAAATGTTTTTCAATAAAAAAATATTGCCGAATTCATCATGAATCAAATTGTATTTCACAACAGCTCATCTCTCAAGCCAATCAAAAAAAGAAAAGGTAACAAGGAGGAGAAGGAGAAAAAAGAAAGAAAAAGGGAAGAAAGAGAGGAGGAAGGGAAAAACAATATAAAAAAGGAGATTATAATTATAAGGAAATAAAAAAAGCGGATAAGGAAAACACGTGAGGATGAAAAAATGGAAGAAATGAGAAATACTAACAAGAGAGAGAATGAAAAGAAAGAAGGAAATGAAGAATTAGAGGAAGAAAGAAAAGAAGATAGAGAAATAAAAAAAAGGGGAGGAAGACGAAAGGAAAAAAAAAAGAGGGAAAAGATGAAAGCGGAATGGTTTTACACCACTCGGATTGAGGAACTTTATTGTTGATGTACTAGAAATCATTACTTTTTGAATATATGTAGTAAGAACAAAACAAGAGATTCGAGGAGCAGCGTGAGGCGGAATAGACCATTTTATATTTATATGTATGAGAAGAGTTTTGATACGAAAAGATAGATGAACATGATATTAGACAATTTTTCTTCGATATCCCTGTTTATACCGACGGAAAGACGGCAGACGGGCGTGGTGTCGAATATCATTTACATTGCCTCAAGGATACAAAAATGAATTTTCATGTTATTTTTGTTGTTTTCCGTTGTGCATCCCATAATCAATAAATATCTATACCTGACAGAGCATTTTTAATAACACATTATCAATATTGTTGATGACTTCATTCCATAGGAGGGTGTGTGGTTGTAGAGAGAAAGGATAGGGTGACTGTACCAGGGCAAACTGACACTAATCCTTTCGGTATCAATGGCCCCGAATTCACGAAGGTGGTACAAATGAAAACCATGGTTTTAAAACCGTGGGACAAAAAACCATGGAGCGCCAAGTGTCCACACGGAATATTTTCGTTTACGAAATTACTTTATTTCGTCGGACAAAATGACCGTTTTCGTTAACGAAAATTATCATTTTCGTGGGACGAAAATGTTTCATTTTCGTTTACAAAATAATTAATTTCATCGACGAAAATGACTGATTTTCGTAACGAAAATATTCGGGGGTGGACACTTTGGCGCTCCATGGTTTTTTTGTCCATGGTTTTAAACCATGGATTCATTTTGTACCACCTTTCGTGAATTCGGGGCCAATGAGTCGAATGTGCATAAATCTGACGCACATAATATTATACGAATGGGAAAATCAACGTGGCACAGAGGTTTTAAAGCTATAAGATCATAAAATAATATCCCCTTCTCCGTAAACCTGAGCCCTCTTGCTATACAAGAACAAAAAAAAAGTATTCACATTTTTCGCAAACCGAAGGCCGAGAAACAAAGCTTATCCCACCACTCCGAGACGCCACTCTTTTGCAAATATTGTAGTGTTTTTTGGAAAGGCGCTCCTTCTATGGAAAGTGGTTCCAGGCCTAGTTTTATTCTTTTCAGACTTCGAGTAGGACTATTTACAAACACGCTCATACCTCAAGTTATGATGAGTGAATCTCCCTCACTTTTTCACTATGATGATTATGAATATTCTCTCTCCATTCTCTCCCTCACACACACACACACACGCACACACAACACACACACACACACACACACACACACACACACACACACACACACATACACAAAGTACTTGAGGTCCACCTTGGTTTTTTTTTGTTGTTTTTTTTGTTGTTTTTTTTGGCAAGTGTTTTTATGATCTGATTACAACACTATTCAGATAACGTACTATAGCTAGGACCATAGCTTGAATGTTCTAAAGACAATGTTATACGCAAAAAAAAAAGCCTTGAAGCAGGAGCAGGGGGAAGGGAGGGGGGGAGGAGGGCTCCATTACCATTGACCCGCGGCAGCCCCCCCCCCCCCTTCTCTTAAAAACCGTTCTGGGTCTCCTGCATAAGTCACATCACAAACGGTGATATGTGTGGGTACGGGTCGACTAAAATTATAAACTGGTCAATTTCTAGGGGAGACTCACTTTCTAAATGTCATCTGGTGTACACGATTACTGCAAAGTGACTGCTATTAAACTTTGCCCTTTTGTGGATTTCAGAGAATTGTCGTCTTCGTACGTCGGCTCAAAAGAGTCACAAGACAGATAAAGGAAACCTGCATGCACGGTTTACCTAGGAATGCTATGTATAGCGGGAAAACAATCACACAAAATATCTCTAGCTTTGCTCAATTGCACGTATAGTTCACCTTTATGAACCTTTTTCTTTTCTTTTCTGTTTCTTTCGTCCTGGCGATAATTCCGGCGCGTGATCAAAATATTCACCGCAATCAGAGGATTCGCGCCATCTCTCGTTCTGTCGCGAACGTGAAATATCGCACCCACAGATATGAAAATAGGTACGGCACCCAGACGGTATGCTTTATCTTCCGTGGTGTAATCCCAGAAGCATCAGTTTACGAGGGATAACTCAGTTAAGTATAAAACTGGCGACACACTGTCCTCTGCCGGTTGAAATAGACATAAAGCGATTTCGGCCAGCTGGAGTTCACAACTCAGAGCAATGCACGCCAGTGCCTTCCATTTCGAGTGTGCGCCAGTGACGTATTTCGAACGTCGCCGCCAGAATGATGCAGCCACATCTTCTCGAGTCCACCTAGGGTAACCTTTGCGATGCTTGCCCGCCAAATCAAGACACGCATCTGGTAATATGACTTCTATTTGAACCACGTTTGCTCCGTTTCTGATTATGTTGTTTTTCTCTTGTTTTTCTTTCACGTTTTCTCCACTGCGCAAACATAGAAGATATACAAAACTGCAACGACTTAAAAATATCAACTTGATAATATATGTATTATTGTTCGCTGGTTTGCTTAGATATGTACAGACAAGTAGTGGAGATATAAATAAAGAGTTTCCTACCAGGTTTATTATACAAAACGCAAATTTCATATTTTATATAGTGTTTCACCACGCGAACGCATTCATTGGAGAAGATAAGGTAAGCCTTAGTTTCACTACATTCAATTAAGATGTATTCACCACGGAGAGAAAAAAAAAGGAAAAAGTATATAGGGGGCAGACGAGAAAGGAGAAAAATACTCGAAAGTATTAAAAGCGTATGTTAGGTTACACCAGAGCAAAAGGAGGAATACGCCATTACATTACCAGGTGGCCTTAGCAGACACGACAATTGAATACCACAACTAACGCATCACTTCACATCCAAGAACACTCCGATGTGACAGGGAGGGAGATGGGTTATTAAAATTCGGCGGACGGCGGGATTATTCCTCGCAGTTTGCAGAGAGGTGACGAAATCTAGGTCTCGTTCTCTCACCCTCCGAATCCACCTTCCATTTCTTCTCCCCCTCCTACCCCCCCCCCCCTCTCTCTCTCTCTCTCTCTGCCTACAAGCACGTCTATATCTACCTTTCTATCTATCTCCGCACCTTCGATTGGTTAGCTATTATGGTGCCTCAATCACGCATTGGCTCTGAAACCGGCCCGCGCGCCGAAAATAAGTCTTGTGAAGCTTAGAACGGAAGAAAGAATGCCTGATAGTTAATTGGTGACCTTGCATGTGGATTGACACTGGAAGTCGTGGTTATGGGGGAAAAAAGTGGTTGTGTGATTTAGTGTATGTTAATTCGTGTGTGTCCGTTTGGGAAGGAATGCATGAGATATACACATTGATTGGTGTCAACACTGAGCCAGTTAATTGACCGCTGTTGGATTTGTGGCGGAAATAATGAAGGTTTAAATTTCTCATGCAATTTACTCTGGGAAAGAAGGTAAGTTTATACAGCGCTGAAGTTCTACATTGACAGAAGTAGATCAAATATTTGATAGTTATGATGATAATCATGATGATGTGACCTATTTTCTTTCTTTATTGCTGCGATGAGAACTATATGACAGTTCATTTTTCATTTGCTAATAGGTGCAAAGAAGAAGTAATCTTTTATTTATGGAATCGTTGATGCCGGACACGTCACTACACGGTGCGCTTGAGTTAAACGTGGCATCATGATGATGTATATGATCACCTCTTAGCTGACTATGTCAACGGTTTGCTTTCAAAATTTCTAGGCCACGACTTTGTCTAAAGACAGGTGCTGTATTCTTTCGTGATGAAAGCAAGTTAACTTTTATTACAAACAAACGTTATCACGATTTACACCAGAAGAATTCCTGGTAAAAACAAATAATACATTGAATTAAGAATGAAAGATATAAAGGTCTCCTTAAAAAAAAACGAACTAAATTTTCATTTTAAACTATACGAGGAAAAGGAAACAAATTCTCTTCTTTGAGTCTCCCCTCCACCCCCGAATGTTTTAACCTTTTCATGACCTTACTCTATGTACTGCCACTGACGACACATTGCAGTATGTGATTGTCATCAGTAGTACTGATGGGATTCAAGTCACCATGGCACGTGGCAAGTTTTAGCACCAAATGACGTCACTACCATCGCGTTCCTTAAAGGGGGGGGGGGGTGGGGCAGAGGGGAAAGATGACTGTGTCCCATGTGTGTATCTAATGAATTACGCAGTCATTAAGGTATCATTACATAGTTGTCGGGGAAAAACACACAAACAGACACACACGCACACACACAAAGACACACACACGCACACACAAATGAATACTTTCATGATATTGGCAAACATATTCCGGAAGATTTCTGTCTCTTTTGACGTCAGACAGATGCTAACAAACCCCTAGAAGATAAACAGCTACCTTAACTTGTAAACTAGCGTAAATATAACACACACACATACCTGCACAAAGTAAACTAATTGTACACAATAGGATACATGTGTACTAAACAGTCCTTGGGCTACTCTATGTAATACTTATCCAAATGAAAAGATAATTTTTCCGCCACGAGATATTAGTCTTCATTTCTGAGTACTATAAATTCAAAAGACGAGTATAATGAATATCGGTATACTGCAGAAATGGCATTGCATTATAATACAATTTTCTTGACCGAACTTAAGTTTCAAACAAATTGATATCAAAATAAAAAGTGATAACCTTAATAGACTTAACAGATGTCTTTTCCCGAATATAATTTTTCTCAATTTCTATTCCAAGAAGAAAGAAACAACAACAACCAAACAAATACATGACTTCTTTCCCCATTACTCTTATATGTAAAGCCAACTTTTTTTTATCTTGCCATGCCAGTCAAGCCATGCAGATCTTAGAAAAGATAATGTTGTTTAATGGGCAGATGGCGCGATTGTCATGTTCGCTAATTCAACATCTACTGAAGATTTTCGTTCAAGAGAATTTACAGGCAATCAACCAAACACAGCGTAAAACCTCAACAACAACAACACTATTTCATTTTCCTCGAATCTACAAAGTTAACAAACTTTTCCTCTTTTACCACTTTCGACATGCAAGGTATCGTCAACGACATTACGAAAATAGGTGTATCCTTTTCCGCGATGTATTCTTCCCCTTTGCGGCCCTCACATTCCTTATATACCAATGAGATGGACATCATTTAAAATGCAACGATTCCCTGACTATCTCGCGTTGAATCTCTGTTGGCACATCAGCTGTGTCAGCGGCACTGGATTAGAGCAGATCTGTGCAGACACGTTAACCGATGAAACAAAAACAAAAAAGAACAACAAACAAAACAAACCCACTCCAAACACCAGGTACTGGTGATCTGAGACACCCCTAAAAGCACCTTCGTACGGAGATATTCTCTCCGTGTGTGCGTCAACAACAGCAACAGTAATGATTTTGACTAACCTAAGAGTTTCCTCGGCTTGGTCAGCGTAGTGGCATTTTTTCGTTCATGGACATGATGTGTTTGTAATCTGTCACACCAGAGTATCTGCATACTAGTATTCAATTCAATGCAATTCATTTATATAAGTATTTCCATGAAAATGCATGTCCTTCACCTGAACATTTCTACCGCGGACAGACAAGAAAACGAAGGAACTGACAAACCAAGTTGTTCCCGTAAAACTCCAGTCACTTTCTCAGTCTTTCGCGAGAATGAGATATCCGATAGTGTAAAAAGCAAAACAAAAACCGTACATTGACTCGATAGAAATCACCCGCAGTAGACCTGATAAGAGCAAAGGCTTGAGTCCAAAGAGGATTACATGATTATGAAATGGTTAACAGGTATCCGCAGTTTTCCCTGACAACATCCTTTGCCTTAACAGCTACCCGTCATACATCTTGAATATGTTTGGAAACGAAAACAAGTTGTTTACCCTTTCTAAGGAACATGCAAAGATGATGGAGCCGGAGGCATATCTTTTCAATAATATACCGGTAATATCATCCTTTCCGCATGTCTAAACTGAATAAAATACGATTGTGTAAGTTTTCTCAACTATGCAATATGAGTATTTAACCCGAGTTATATACGCTTGAAAATTTCTCAAAGTGACGTGAACAACATGTACATTGGCTCAATGAATCGTTTAGTGAAGCCAGATTTCAGTGGTGAAATTTGATGAGAAATATGTAAGAATAAAATTTCGGCATTAATTGAAATATGAAACTACTTTCACGACTGACGTGCTCCAGGCCGACCATGATTACAAGTTACTTTCACATCATAAACGGTCGCCCAAATATGGAGATGACTGAAATTGAGCCTTCCAAACGCCAATTATATAAGCAATAAACATCGTACATATCTCTTCATAATATATATAACTTTAGAGTGATATCATTTGATAATCATGAATATGCTAACATGAAATAGTTTTTATTTTAATGAAAAGCTGTCTCAGTGGTACGTCACCTTACCCATACGCGTGTGTGAATCATAATAAATCCTAATAAGTCAAAACAAATAAGTAAATAAATACCACGAGCATTATAGACATCGGATTTTAATCTGGCTTGATCCAGGAGATCCGGTAGACAGATCCAGCCGTCTACTTCGCTGTTACCTATTTACAAGGCTGTGAGCTGTTTTTCCGATGCATGTACTATCTAATTCTATGGTCAAATTCAACCTCGTCGCAGACTCTTTACATAATGTTCGCAAAATCAAATTGTTTCGAGCTCTAAGTGTATGCGTATAATACCACATTTTTATTTATTTTCTTTTTGATCCGATGAATTGTTGCATTTTGAACGCACAGGTTAGCTATAGCAGCAAACTGCCTTGAAGCTAGGCAACAATGAAATCCACGTTGTTGCATCCTGAAGCACAGGTAAACTAAGTATCAGCGATTGACCATCTCTGCAGTATAGTTGAATACAGACAGTATTCTCTCCCTCGAAGAAGTTCTGGGGACAACGTCATGCACATTGCTGAACTTCTCAACGAATGAACCGATAGTGACGATTTCCTTCTGAAGTGGTTTTGCATTGCACCAATGACCCCCAGACATGAACCTGCAGAACCCGCTTAGATCGAGGGTATGTACTTTGTGTTGCTGGCCTCCATTATCAAAATTACCTGTGCACAGTTTACATTTTGGTGAGGTACTCCTTGTCATTTACACCCGGCTGCAGGCCACTGGGTGCGTTTACTCGATCGTCACCGTGGCCCTGATCCCCTTTCGCCCTTTTTTTGCCTTCAGGCATTTCGATTTCAACGCTGACGTCCTGGTTGTAGGTGGCGTCCCCGGGCTCCCTCCGATACGTCCCTCCCTCGTCGCTTTTTTCCTGCTGAGCCCTGGTAGCCTTGGCTTCTCCGGGTCCCTGTTGTCTGTCCTTCAACTCCATGGCGTCCTGCTCGACCGTACTCGAGACAGACGACTCCGAAATGGTGGAGGAATACTGGCGGGAAATTCCACGTCGTCCTACGACGGAGGATTCAGCGGAGCCCGTGCTTCGGTGTCCCTTGGGCGGGGGCTTCATGCCGCACATGGACATGAAATGCTCCTTCATGGCCTCGTTGAATTTCTGGTGGGAAATGGCGTAGACCAGCGGGTTCCAGATGGCAGAACACTTGGCAAAGATGACAGGAACAAGCGACCCTAGTGGTGTCAGGTAGTCGGGATTAAAATACTGACCGATGATGGCGACGATGGCATATGGCATCCAGGACAGGCAAAACAAGACGGTTACCATGATCCCGACTTTAGCGATCTGAAATTCTGTCTTGGCGCGGTCTGCCCGGCGGATGGAAGCCTTGTGCTTTTTGTCCTTTTCCTCAGTGATGCGCGCCCTCACCTGGTTCAACTCGTGGCGGTGCTTGCGGACCGCCAAGGCAATCTGCACGTAGCAGGAGATGATGATCAGAATGGGCACGATGAAGCTGCTGGCAAAGAGGAAGCTGACGTGCAGGTAGTGGTTCATGTCTTGCGTCATGAAGTCGAATGTACAGCCGAGATCGTAGCCTTCCATGACGTAGGACCCCACACCAAAGAAGGGCGGCACTGACCAAAAGATGGCGTAGAGCCAGACGATCATAATGATGATGAGTGAGCGACGGTGAGTAACCGACTTCACCGCCTCAAGGGACCAGCATATCACGTAGTACCTGGAATTTGAACCAAAGAGAGTGGAATATCTGTTCGGAGTTGAAATGAAGATTACACTCACAGCGAAATCGGAAAACTTATATTCGATGCTTGTTACCGACCCCCATCCTTTCCCTACAGGGTCATCCCAAGAGCCCGACAAACACTCGAGTCATAAAGTCCGCGAGCTCGACATTAAAAATCAGGCCCATGAGTCATTCAGCCAGTGAGCTCGACACTCGGTAAATAGGGCCCAAGAGTCCGACATTAGGCTAAGAAGGCCTCCGAGTCAGAAACTAGGCAAAATACACACACACACACACACGTACACACACACACAACAACAACAACAACAACAACAACAACAAGAACAACAACAAATAAACAAAACACGAGACCGAAACTGTGTACGCTAAGCCTCGTGACATAATGAGTGTTGGGCTCGTGGGCCTTGTTTGCCTAATGTCGGACTCCTGAGCCTATCTTGCCAAGTGTCGGACACATGGGTCTTTTTTTGCCTAGTATTGGACTCATGAGCCTTATTTGCTTATTGTCGAGTTGTGGGCTGTATGACTCGTGGTTGACGGACTCTTGACGTGCACCCATTCCTCCACGTAAATGACGATACAAGAAAAGATTTTTCTTTTTCATGAGACGTACAAATTGCGTGTATTGACCTTATGATTTCTTGTCAGGAAAGACTGTTCGACAATGCAAAATGTAGCCAGATTTTCACCGAGTCAAACTCTTCTGTTTCTGTGACGGACATGTGCTCGATTCTTGCACAAGAACTTGAGACCTCACTGAAGAGATTGCATTTCAAGCATACGGTGATGTGTGTTAAATTTTCGGTGAAAATGTGAGCAGTTTTACCTGTCGAGGGCGATTGCTGTCATGTTGGTGATGGACATGATTCCGAACAGGGCTCCACAAAATGCGTAAAACTGACAACCTGGATAACGGGGAAAAGGCAGTTGGTCCATCTTGAGAAGTGACTCATTATAAGCCAAAATATCAACATACGAATTGGCATATTATTGTGGGTATCCTACGGCATATGGAATATGAAAGATTTATCATTTTTTTCTTCTATTTTCACCTACAGAATTCAGAAGGAAAGATAATTATCTATCCTTGAGTATTGACATATTTGACAATTACAGGTTAACTGTGTTCAAAGAATAACTAATTTACGTTGCAGCTATGTTACCATACTACCAAGCCGAAAATTCACCACCAAATCTGCACGACATTAGTTCATGATACTGAGATTGAGAAGCCTTACGAGTACCACGTGTAAGATAATGTCACCTCGAGGGATTTCTCATTTCCATATTCTCTCGATTTTGCTTTGAAAGTAGCCTCATATTTCGAGGACGGTCAACGCACGGTGAAGCACGTCCCCCCCCCCCCCCCCCCCCCCCATCGTAAGTCCTCAATTAGCTGCATGATACGTGACACTAACCACTTTCTAAGGATTCAATCAAGGAAGACCAGATCACAAGTGACCACGAAGTTGTGAGTACAAGCGGCGAAGGTAGATGGGGTAAAACGATGCCAGTTAACAAGAGTTGTATTTAGGTTAATGAATTTTGGCAGATAATTGCCCCTCGACATATAATCTCACGGTAACTGAAGACCATCTCTTATGGCAGATTACTGACAGTATATATTGCGCTTGCTGAAAGCACCTGACATCGTTCAGTTGCAAACAAAATAAAACGTGAATGGAGCAACAAACCAAATTCACTGAAAGTCAATCAATTTTCTATAAAAGATACTCAGTATTCAATTAGGTGTAATGATTAGGAGACCATGGTTGGTAAACTGATATGGCAGTAGCTGTCAATATATATCTATGTATATACATATATACACATAATGCTTACTTTTATTTAACTTTATGGGAAATTTGTCCTGGAAACCTAATTCATCTGATTGCCTTATGACGTCTACACAGGTGTTATGATAATAGCCAAAATCAATTTGTGGGGATTTTTGTTATATTTCTTGTAAAATTATTTGCTAAAAAAATGACTGACCTACTTTCTAATGAAATCGGTATATTTGAAATAACGACTTACACTCGTATTCAATCAGATTATTTATGTGATTACTGAAAAACACGCACTTCCAATTGTCAGGTTGCTGTTATTCACCTTTCACTCTAAATAATACATTCTATATATTCATATAGACATTATGCATGTACAAACATCGTGTTAAAGTGGCAGCCTAGACGATTTATATAATTTCATTGCATGTAGGCCATTAATCGATAGTGTCATGAATAGATATGTACAATCTATTGTGGTCCTTGAGCAGACTAAAATCTGAAACACCCACAGCATTCGGAACAAGGATGATGACGTAGGAGCTAGGCTGCAGTAAGTAGCAATGTAATTCCGTTACAACATCACGTACATGTACTCGCGATTAGTTTACCTTTGTAGAAATTATGCATGTTTTCTTCTTTTGTTCTGCTTCTTTAACACCCAATCATGCATTCTTATGTGAAGCTACTTTGTCGTCATCCTCGTTCATTGTAATTTGTTACAAATTTTGAGACCATTCTCATTTCCCCACCCAATAATCCTAAATTCTGAAATTCTGTACCCAGCATAACTGATTTACAGACGTTCAAGTCTGGAAATCATCTGGAAGTCTCCTATAACTAACTATACATGTACCGTATGTCCCACCCTCCCCCCCCCCCCAAAAAAAAAAAGAAAAAGAAAAAAAGAAAGAAAAAGAAAATACAACGGGACCTTCCGCAACGATAACTTTTGAAATATTGAATTAATCTAAACACAATTTCAGGGTATTAAATTGTAACTTATCATCCACATCTTGCAGAAAACTCCATCCGATTTGCTTCAGTAGTCAAAGAGAAATGAGGATGTCAGGAATCTCTTCCCTTCAAGTTCTGTACATTGTGTTCACACATTAATATGCAGTTCAAAAAGCATCCAAGTGCTAAACCTGGAAGAAATATACCCATGACATGCTTTACAGCAATCCACATTTCTTTGTGCCCACTTAACTGAATTGAATGGGGTTTTCTGCAAAATATAGGTAAGATGTTGTATTTTTAAACCCTGAAAGAACATTCGGATAGTCTAATAGAAAGTTATTGATGCAGAAATCCGATTGCATTTTTTTTTTTTTTTGGGGGGGGGGGTACATATTATATTGTCATGCTACATCATCCAAGACTTCCTCGCGCTGAACACCTTACCGATATCAAAGAAAAGCCACCTATTGTAGATAGTGGAGATAAACATGAGCGGGAAGTTGGTGACGACCATTCCCAGGTCGCTCAGGGCCAGATTGACAATCAGCATGTTGGGCGGTGTTCTCAACGACTTCGTCCTGTTCAGAGAAAAAGAACGATGAAGAGTAAGGAGAAATTTGTCATCCATATTCAAAAAGACATACTTGCAAGAGATGTAATGATGGTACTATGTTGACAGTGTTACACAATGATTGGCACTCTAGGATTTAACATGACGTATGATAATGATACAGGACTATATATATATATATATATATATATATAAATACATGTATATACATATATACATATATATATATATATATATTAATATATATATACATATATATATATATATATATATATATATATATATATATATACCATATCATAAACTGAGTGCATGACAACCGAATAGCTAATATGATAGACAATGACAGCACGTATTCATATATAGTTAGTACACGTTCAGTCTCATTTCCGTAAAGGCCGGCCGCCGAGGAACAGAACACTTTTTGATAAGAGGTTCAATTGTAGAGTTGAAGTGCATTGATGATATCTTTATAGGTGTAAAGTGCATGTGCCATTATTGATTCACTCTGAGGGACATGCATACGTTGTTAAACACAAATTCCTTCGAACAATACACAATACGTCGCATAGTGCCAACACTACCAATCACGCACCATGTTATTGTCTCAAAATGTGTCTTGTAAGAAAAAAATAAATAAATGAAACTCAAACTAGAAGATCGTGTTAAGTATTTTGGTCAATGAGTGTTCATTTTCAAAAGGTTGTTTCACTATAATCTTCATCGTTTTTGTTGCCATAACACTATGCACAATGGTAAGACTGGCAGGGGAGGATTTAGCTCTTTGCTATAAAAAAAGGGGGTACCCAATGACGAGGCGAAGCCCGAGCTTATAATACATATTGAAATAATACATAAACATAAATCTCACTTTCTTCAGTGACAGAAATAATACATGTAAATTTGTACAGAGAAAATAATAATTGAAAAACTTTCAGTAGGGATATTCCAACATTGGATATTGGACCCACTAAAAAGACAAACTTGTACAGTGTGGGCCCCTCTTGGATAAAAGTTCGATGCAGAGATTGATTGAAAAAAGCAACATAGCAGCACAGAAGGTTTGGGAGCCCACTGGGAGACAGACAGAGAGACAAACAGTTACACACAAAACAACAACGAACAAACTAATGAACATGAGACAAGATTGGGACAGCAACAGGATTACTTGACGAGACGACTTGACGAGACGACAAAATGTAATGAGAGGTGCATAGTTGTATGAAAAGTGTTTTTTTTTTTCAAATATGTATGTATGTATATATATATATATATATATATATATATATATAATATATATATATAATATGTATATACATATATTATATATTATATATATATATAATATATATATATATTATATATATATATATATATATATATATATATATATATATATATATATATATATATATATATACTGTATACAACCAGCAAGCTGTTTGAATGCAATGCCCCCCCTTTTTTTTTGAGATGTTGATTCTCGAAGGCCTGGGGTAATTTCGACTTTCAGAATGTCTGATTAATTAGGTGCTATAAATCATGAAATGAAAATTAGTCCACCCAAAAGCATGGTAGGTAGACAGAAGTGCGCTCGCAGTTATGTAATCAAAGTTTCCTCAGCTGTGAAGCGTTGATTAAACCGCTACATAATCATAAATGAAGTGCGAATACTGGACACAGTATTTAAACCACTGCCATTCTCCAATTCGTCCTCCTTTTTCGTTTCCCTCCTCCTTATCTTGCTTTTTTCAAGACATATCTTTGGATTTTCCTTTTTTTCTTCACAATATTCTAAAAGCCCCCTGGCGTCCATTTGTGGTTATGCATATTGTGTCCATGATGGTTTTTCTGCCGACGTGAATAGGTATTCACATCACAACTTCAGGTTTTGCTTGATTGAAATAATGCAGCAAATTATTGTTATCATTAGTTGCTCTTTCATACAAATGCAGTCAGTATATAGAAGTCAAAGTCAATATGTGATGGATGTCAGGGAACATAAACGAAACGAAATGAAACATTAAAGGGGCATTCAAGACGATTTTTATAATTTCACATCATGTACTAGTAGTACAAATTTAAAATAGACAGCTTCATGTATAGATTTGTGGAATTTATTGTGATTCTTGAGCAGAGAAACTAATACTCTGAAAAATCTTTTAAAAATTACACTGAACAGCGTTGCTGACATAGGAGCCTCACATAATCCAGAAATACATAGCAGTGTAATTTAACTACAATACCGCTTGCTTGCAAGTTCACCTGTGTATAATCTGTTCATGCCTTTTCTCTTGTTCTGCTTCCTTTAGCCCAAACTCATGCATTCTTAAGGTGGGGCTGCCATGTTATCGTCCTTTTCATTGCAATTTGTTATATATTTTGCAAACGTTCTTATTCCTCTTCCCAATCACCATAAATTCTGAAACTCTATACTCAGTATAACTAATTTATAGTGGTTCAAATGTAAACGTCTGAAAATCATCCGGAGGTCTCCTTTAAAGATGCCAGTCTTTTGACTGCCATTAATAAAGAACAACTCCGATGGTTGAACGTTATTGTAGCCATTGTAGTTGTAGTGATAAATTACACGTCCTGGAATACCAATATGTAAAGGTCGTGATAGTGATGTGTCCCCCTGTGCCCATAGAACGACGATGCCATCATTTCAATGGGTTTCCTATATGCACACCACTACTAATGCTTGTTTCTTTGTAATATTTTCCTCTCTGTATAGTAATCTCGTTCACCCTCCTTTCGTTCAAATCATTTATATTTTATGCACACTGCGAGTGTCAATATCGTCTCGAATACACTTACAGTATTCGATATATTTGTAGTCGGAGAAAGAAATAAGCCGCTTCTTGTTCCCAGTTTGGACACTCAAGTCCATCGCACTTAAAGGCGTACGTCAAGCATCATTAGGGGTGAATCCAGGGAGGACCGCAACCGGCGCACGCCCCCCCCCCTTTATTTTTTATTTTTTGTTGAAACAAAAGAAATAAAAAGAAAAAATGGGGGAGGGGTGCGTGCGCCCCCTTTAACTTTGTAAACGCGCCCCCTCTTTCATACGGAATTCCTGGATCCGCCCCTGATCATCCTTTGATTTTTAAAAGTGAAAATTTGAATGTCACATTTATACTTGCTGGCACTCTCACTCGTGATACTTCTGAACAGCCAGCTTGCGTTTTTTATTTAAGGATAAGTTGAAGGCATACATAATATTAAGGAAGTGATCGATATTCTTCGTGAAAGGTTGAAACCTGAAATTTTCTTGACTATGCATTATGATTTTCTTGTCGAAACACGGCTCAAAGAATAGTGTCTGTGCCGTAACATTTATCTCATTTCAAGTCTGTCTGACTGCCATACTGAGGATTGTATAGAATTGGTGGAGATAAGAATTGGGACGTCTTTACTTTTTGTGAGATACCAAGAAACCGCTATTAGTGCAGAGCATACTATTTTAAGAGGAATTCAAAGTTTATTAGATGAAAATCGGTTTTGGAATCGCTGAGACATCCAAATACAAAGTAAAACAAAGCGATCCTGATAAAAGGTGGGTCCCGCTTTTTATTAGGAATGCTCTTTTTGGATATCTCAGCCATTTTAAAACCGATTTTCATCAAATGAATGTTGAATCCCTCTTAGAATTGCATGCTCTTTCATACTTCACGAGAGATTTCTCATTATCTCACCAAATATATATCAGAAACCTGAAGTTAAGGTATATAGTAAAGGCACGTTTGTTATTTTAGCACGTCACCACGTGCAGGCCTGGTTTTACAGGGGGGCATTTCATGAAGCATTTTGTCTGACAAAGTTGTCGGACAAATTTGCTCTCAGCCAATCATATGCAAGGATTTCAGTAGCTTGTAACAGTTTGTCAGAAAAATATGCGACCAAAATGCTTCATGAAATGCCCCCCTGGTTTTATCTAATGAGGGAAAACACAATTTTGTCACTCGATAAAACAGTGCCTGCTTCAAGTCTATATAAACTGCATGATATTTCATTCCTCGAGATTATTTGCTTATAGTTTAGAAATGAAGCAATAAAATGAGAATGAATGCCAAATGCTTCAAAAAGTTAAAATCTGTAGGAATTCGACGAAGTTTGAATTGAACCACAACAATGGTAACAGTGTTATGAAACCCATAGCTTTCCTCTTAACTTCTGGTGCTGTATATATGCATGAAAGCAATAATCGTAAAAAACCCAATGTTCACACCACAGAGACATATCATGATTCACATTCTCACTCCACATACCGTCTCCTCCAAATATCAAAATATGATTTTTTTTTCAAATTTGAACCAATTCAAAAAAAAAAAATCACTACAACTGACCGTTCTCATTTTCACTCGAAATTAACTCTTCATTGAAACATGCATAACCTTACGTTTAACGATTAACACATTCACAACAGTTGAATGAGAACTCTGTCAATATCAGACATTGTACCTATTCTTGATTGTTGAAAGTGGCTACCCCACCCCCTCCCCTCCCCTCCCCCCCCCCTCCAAAAAAAAGGGGGGGGGTTGCGCAAGTTACAGATGACAAACTTTTTATATGCATTCCCAGAACGTAGGAAGATATTTCCGTCCCAGGCATCAAGAAATCTAATCATTTTTCCATTTTCTCCTGTATTAATTATCCTAGCACAGTGCCATGAATTTCGATTTCCCGTTTTCAAATTATCTATGCATATCTGTCTAGATCTTATGGATAAAGCGAAAAACCAAGAATATTGCAAACGCTTCCACATCTACATAGGAATACTGTTATAGTTTCTTTAGTATGCAAACCGCTCAATATTTCAGCCAACTCAAGCAATAAATAATCTTGATCGTTTTACCACAATGCATGTCATTTGTGCGTGTATCGCGCACCTCATCTTTATAAACTGTCTTCAGACCACTTCCCAATTATTGCCCACACAGTTTTTTTTCTTTAAACCCTGTTATTGTAAGCAGTATAGGTTTTCTCTAACTTTACCAACTAGAGTATTATAAATGATATGAATAAGAGAGAAAAAAATTGTTAACAACTTATGTTTATGTATGGTATCAACAATGTAGGTCCTATGCACACACGTACATGTGTGTGCATGTACAATGATAATACAGAAACCGATAAATCAGATCAAATCAAATCAGCTCGAATCAGAAAGCGTGGTAATTTGTATCAGTTGCAAATGCTGATGATAAATTTGAAAAAAAAAAACCTACAATAATGACTAATGCTGTATACTTTTCATATGGAGGTTAAAAGAAATACTCCAAAATATACACGAGCAAAGACACAAGAATTTCGGAGGTTTCCAACCCTCTATCACTATAGATGAACAACAAAAATCAGATCTAAATCAAGTAAAACAAAACAATGACACGCTTCTGCTAATTTATTTTCATCATTACAAGTATCTTGCCATGTATAAAGAGCAAATTAACACAAAGCACGGTGACGCGAGTGTCGATATTTGGTCCCCTGCTGCTGAGTCTATATATTACCTTCTGACCCTTTCATTTTCGTCCATGTATTTGACAAGTATGTGTGCTTTGTTTCGCATTGTTTTGCACTCTTTTGTTTTTGTTGCTGCGGCTGTTGTTTTAAACTTAGTCTCTGTGGTATATACACTATAATGCGCCATCAAGGATTAGTCTCTTCACATCAGCTCTGTGAGTAGAGCGACAATGACATTCAAGCGGTTTGCTTGCAAGCCAAGCAAAAAAGCTTAAGCAGCTTATCTACTGCCTAGTGGAAAGGCCGTGATGGTCTCACAAAAAAAGGAGGGGGAGAAGAAAAAGAATACAAAGGCTACATTACGATTGTCTGAATATCTTGTTCGTTTGATTGTTTATTTGTTTATTTTTTAAGACTTTGTGTACTTTCAGTGCCGATTTGCAGAAGACCCCGAAGCGTTGTCCAAAGTTTCTGGCACAGAAAGGGTTAATCTGGAATGTTCCTCTTCAATGATGAAGTAAGCCGGAGTGCCGCATGCATTTTGGGATTACACCGCGTAGTCGCCATGCTCTCAGCGGAGGGAAGCGTTTTGCAAGTACTTACAGACTCGTCGCAGTGCAAGCAGATAATACATGGGGCCCTCATCAAACACGGAGAGAAAAAAAAAAAACCCACACACAAAATAATGTAGAAATAAATGTCAAAGCCAACACAAACGAAAAAGCATATTAAAAAAGAGAAAGGAATAAAACCCAGATAGAAAGGAGAAATCTGCTCCCGTGACATCGCTTTAGTAATTATCTCTGTCTGAAATCACTCACCCACATTAAACAGACAATCAAACTGAAAAACACACACACACGAGGGAGTCAAGGAAGGACACACAGACCCTTAAAAGCGGAATCATAAAGAAAGGGTTTAGAGAAAAAAAAACTTTTTGGGGTTTGAATATAATATAGGGAATGTCAAAGGCGTAAGCAATCTACTTCACATTAGAGATCTATACATGTATCACATCATGCATAAATAATATTCATGTATGATGCTTGTTTCTTCCTATTTCTCTGATACAAAGCATTGGCCTGTGAATCCATAGAGTGTAACGTGTTAGGTCAAGCAACCCAACGTTTCTGGCAACGAGCGCCAAACCGTCATTCTTACATCTTACAGTGCACTCTTTTGCTCTTCACTTTTTAGAAGTTACAGTTATTGAGTTGTCAAGATACATTTTCAATATTCTTTTCCGTGAAGGAAGGAATGATATGACTCTCCAAATCAGATGCGATTACGCGCTAGCGTGAAAACAAAAAAGCTCCAGTACGTCCGAATGTGTCCATCAACTCCAACTTCAATTTGCAATTCACGCGGAGACAGCGAGTAATACCGCTCGTGGTCTTTGGACAATTCATGAGGAGTACATTTCGCTTCAAGTGAGCTAATTGCGACGGATAATCTTGAATATGGATACGACAGAATAGTCCGGGTCTTCGCCTTACAAGGCGTCGAGAGCATTAAAAGGACAGTTTCACGCTCCCCTAAAAAGAAAGAAAAAAATCCCAACAACTGAAACATGCACATTTTTGTATGTTTTCGAGGAAAATATGATGCTTAGGGGCCGTTCAACTCAGAGCTAGGAGAGTTCGCTGGCACCTTTGATTCCCCACAGAATTATACATATTTTAAGATAAAGAAGAAACCTACGAAAAGACGAAAGTAAGCATGCAGCCTATATAATAATGTCGCGACACGCAATATTGAATGAATTAAAATTGGAATATATATTCACTATTCAAACTATTCAAAAAGTTTATGAATGCATAGCTTAGATAGATAGAAAGATAAAGTGATAATCATGAATAAATAAGGGAATGATACTTGATAAGACCCCGTATTTCGCACTTTATGATACGCCATGTTTAATAATACTCCAGTTTTCGTACATTACACACTGTTCGCTTAGATGTTACAATGATTAGTATTCATTTTGCCTTCCCCCCCCCCCCCCCATAGTATTCTTGGCTATAGCGTGTTCAGGTAACCGCTAAGTTGCAGTCATTCTGCGTAATTTCTTAGTTAATTTGATATTGTGATATAGATTTTGTCAATGTGATTTGTGTACTAACATATTCATATTCTTCGAATCATGTACATTGTATATTGACTTTCTGTTATATCATTGAAAAGAATTTTGACTTACATGTGAAATTATGTTGAAAATACAGTGTAGATAAAAATCAAACAAACAAACATATGATAAAATTTCTCTAATGTATATGTTCATGTCACAATATACACAGTACTTACAAGAAAAAGAAAGTGATATATGAATATTGATTTATGAATCAAAATAAGATATGAATTGAGTTGAAAATAAGATAACAATGTTTATGATGATAGCTATTTAAAGTGATATCTTTTTGATAGTGATATCTTAATGCTAATGACATTAACCATGCACTGGACAGAATGCGGTACTAGTCAGCATTAAACATAATAAGATTAATACCTTAGATTCAAGTAAGTTACTAATGCGAGAAGGACAAAACATAATTTTTCCTGCGGACATTATCAGTCTTCGGCACGAAATCGATGTTCAAAAAGCAAAGCAACTGTGTCGTTTTAATTGCGAATATTTCATCACCAAAATGTGGGTTTCAAGTGAGTTTCTTTCTTGTATTTCGGCGTATTCAACTATCATCAGTCGACTTTCACTTAGTATAGGTTTTCCCCGGCCAATTTCGCACTTTTGTCAGTCCAGTTCGTTATTGATGCATTCAATTTACCAAATTTAACGTAGATGACATGTTCGGTCGTTCAATTTTATGATCTCTTCATTCAAATTCATTTTGGAGCATTCAAATTACCTCTAACCTCATTCTAATTAACACTTTTTCAACTGAAATTCGTAAGACAAGCACCATTTCGTTATTCGTTCATTCAATTTAGAATGATTATAGTCACGTATATGCTGCGCTCGTTCACTTGAATTCATTTTTGGGCATCCAATTTAACATATTCTGTCGTCAATTTAGCACACATGCTTATGCTTTGGTTTTTTTCTTAATCTTTTTTCATCATATAGTTATTGTTTTGTTAGCATTATTGCATTTAATATCTTAGTATTCAATATAGAGATTTTGACAAGTTTTTTTTTTCGATGTACTTATTGAGTCTCCCAGTCCGAAGAAAGTGCATGTGGCCACAACTTATCTGGCCGTTGAACGCTTTTTCTCAGTGTGTCGGCCAGTTCTAGGAAGTGAAGGTTATGATCCTCAAATGTTTCTATAATTCTTTCTCTGTCTTCTTGAGATATACGTCTGTATCTAACTTGTGCTGTCATGAATAGATGAAGTTAATCTGTAGTACTGGTACATGTACGTAGGCATATAATGACATGTATGAAAGAAAGGGGGCGTTACAGAACAACTCGAGTTATATAGGGGCAAAAATATGATACTTTTACTGCTTAACAGTCTGAGGATAAAAAAGCCACATAGAAATACACGTTTATATGTTCTCACCTTTTCAAAAAAGAAATAACATGACGTAAATTTGAGCAAAAATGTTTGGAATTTGACTGCCCATTCGCGAAAATGAATGACTCAAATACCCTTTTCGGCGAGTGATGGCGAATTTGAATGAACGTAGAGTATCAGCCAATTGAATGCCCTTTCTACGAATTTGGAAGCCACATAAGCAAATTTCATTGATCGAAGTACTAAATTGAACGCACAAGTTTCAATTTTGAAAGAGAGACTGTGCGATAACGAGGGTTTTTGCTAAATTGAATGAACCTTCTGTCAATTGGACTGACAAAAGTGCGAAATTGACCGGAAAACCTATAATTGCATTACTGTACTGCTCTCCTCTTTCCTCTCTTCTTCTCCCTTACCCACCCCTCCCCCCCCCCCGCAAAATAAAAGTGAAATAGTCCTGTAGGAATATCAAATCATCATTGAACTACCTTAACGTAAATTCTGCGATGGTCATCTTGTAGAGACTTTTATCTACGTTATATCTAATTCCATTTAGATTCAGGCAGATCATCGGAAAGACAACCACTGATCCCACTCTCATAGGATAAACCTTAAGAGTGAGTGTGGAGTTTTAAACTTTTCACCACCTTCGATATAATTGTCTGAAGGTTCAAGGTCCGTACTATATAGCAACTCTTATTTTGTCGTTGGAAGTATTGATATGAAAAGAAATTTGAAAAGTGTTATGCTTCGGGAATTTTTGGTCGACTGAAATATAGGTTTTCTCTGTCAATTTCATACTTTTGTTATGCTGCGGGAATTTTCGGTCGATTGAAATATAGGTTTTCTCGGTCAATTTCATACTTTTGTCATTCAAGTTCCTGTCCCGAGCATTCAATTTCACGCATTCCACACTCGCAGCACTGAATCAGCGATCAAATTCATAATTCGGTCATTCAAATTCACTATTGGAGCAATCAATGATTCATTTGCGTCATTCAAATTCAAGATAGGAGCATGCATTTCAGCAATGAGCATTCGAATTCATTTCAAGCCGACGACGGAATCTCGTCGGTCATTCAAATTCATGAAAAGGCAACCATGTTCCAAATAAGCACACTCAATTTACAAGAAGTCTTACATTATTTCAGTTTAAAAAGCTTGGGATCGTGTATGCGTGTCTTTTTCACTTAGCTTATTGTAGATTGGGCTTCATGATGTGGATAATGTATTTTGCCGTATAATGTTCACCTCTTCATTCTGACATTAATCTAACTTTACGAGGATGACGAAGGTAAAATGACAGCAATATAAAGGCACATCAGGCACTGTATCCAAACGGACATAATAGGGGAGGTTGATTGACACCTTCGAGAAAAAAAAAACAATTGCGACTACACTGAAAATGATGACACGAATATTGTATACGTCTTGTCGTTGTTTACTGATCTTGTTGGTTTACTTTTGCAGAACTTTGTGAGATCATAGTGTGCGTCAGTTTGTCTTTAAATTGATACATCGTGTGGATAGTGTTGCCCTTTTGTGCCATCAACGACTTTGTTTAAATTGTTGTGTGGTTTGGATACACCGCTGATTGGACCTAATAATTCAAAATTTCTTGATACGAAAAATCAAAAGTACATGAACACAAGTCAATTTGAATACAGAAGCATTAAACATAATTAAATACATATAACCCTGGGTTGCGTATACCTCTTTGCTTGCTTTATGAGAAACTTTCGCCCCCTTCTGCCCTCATCCTAACTCCATTGCCAAGAAGATTACTCCATTCTTCAAAAAATCTATCCTATTTCCTTCATTAAATGATTGCACGAAGTGGGAAATTGATAGTCTGAAAATGAAATTGAATTCGCCAGACAAGCTCATCGGAACTACCGCGTGAATTTGAATGCACGAGCAGGAAATCCAGTGCTCGCATCTGGAAATTGAACGCACATGCGTGAATTTGATTTGACGAAAACGAAATAGAGCTCCCATAAATGAAATCGATCGCTCCGATTCTGAATTTGAATGCCCGAATATAAATAGCGTGCGTGCGCTGTGTGAATTTGAATGCACATTTTTGGAATGACAAAAGTATGACATTGACCGGGGAAACATATAATAGTAATAATCAGTAATTTGGTAAACGCTGTTCCCCCCCCCCCCCAAAAAAAAAAATAAATAAATAAATAAATAAATAAAAAAATAGAAAAATCACAGCGCCTTACAAAAAGGTGGTTATTAACATATAATCATGAGTATGAACTGATAATCTTACACAAACCCACATACACGCACACACATACGCACACAGATGCAGACATTCACGAAAACAACAACACCCAAACCGATTTGTAGGGAATAAACATGTCAATTAGATATGGTGATATGGTTTTAAAATTGAAAATCAATACATTCAGAGAGAGGGAACCGATAGAGTTTGATGAAGAGGGGTAAAACATGTGGTATACGTCCCGGGGGTGGGGGTAGGGGTGGGTAGAACCTGCAGGTGCTGTACGATTTTGCATGGACTCCATGTTTAAATATCCTATAGGCTGAAAAGCTATATACTTTATGAGTGCCAATAAAGCAAGAGATAGCAAGTCTTCATGTTTATATACTTACGGATGCGCAATTTTTTTCTTTTGGAGTGGAAATTGCATGTGCAAAAAAAAATGTGAGGCTCGTGGGTAGACAATATTATTATTTACAGAAAATGTCCAAGGCCACACCACGAACAGTCTTCACATCACCACAGAGGCGGGGGATGGTTTCATCGCTAACTCATTGCTATTGTACGTCACACAAAATGAGGAAATGATGCATAGCAGCACACTCATCGGAGGCGATTTAATAATCATTGACCATATATCTTATTCATCAATGTCGTGCTTTACAGAAGATATCAACCCAAGGACTGTGTCGCTGTAATCTTGAACCACCGGAGATTCGGCGTGCACTATATGCCTACGCTATTTTTGGAGGAATTCATACCTTAAGCATGAAGCCGATGAGGATTTCGAGAAAGCAACAAAATAGGAATAACACCAACGAACAAACAAACGAGAAAATCTGTAGCCCAAGGTCACACAAAAGGCCTAAGTTGAAGACTGATCGTCGACCTTTCTACAACATCTGAAACCACTGATCGGTAGTTGGTTTTGGAAAGTTGTAAACATGTTTTCATGAATTTTGCAGCGTATCGCGATTCATCAGCGACAAGTATAAAAGGTCGACGAGAGGTTTTCGGTGTCGCAACGAAAACCTTTTGCCGAAGAAATTAATCAATTTTATGGCCAAGGCTGCCTAAAAAAAATAATGTATATATGTAATATATATTTGTATATATATTAGTTTGAATCTTCGAGTTTAGTGTACAGAATACGAGGCCTATAAAGACTTCTCTCACCTTCTCAGACCAATGATCTAAAGCTGTGGCCATATTCAATTTTAAACAAGGTTGTTCTCGTATCTGTGTTTAACGACGATTGGGGAATGTAACGAGCAGAAGAAATAATAACGAGAACAGATGGCCCTGACTCAAAATAGGAGAGGGGATTGGAAGTGGTAGGAGCTGTTGGAGGAAGGGAATCTAGTAGTGGGAAGTTTGCCTAAAAGAAGAAAATGACACTATGAAAGAAACAGGCAGATACGTGAGACAGCGTGTTCCCCTCGGGTGAAATGATCGGCGAAGCCGTGACCCCGACAATGAAAGTAGGGTATGAGCTTGGCGTATAGACCCACGACACCTCGCACGCGGTGGCAAACAAATAAGCGCAAAACAACGAAACAAACTCCATCCGTGATCCAGTGATACTTCGCGCAACTAAGACACAGTGAGTCAGCATCTACCGAAGAAGGAATTCATCCGCCCATACAAGCGGATATTATTTTGATTTATTCAGACAGGTGCACCTGAGTCCGAGCACAGTGGAAAAAAAAAAGACACAAAATAATTTAGAGGGGATATTCGACCCGATAGAAAAGGTGTCTCCAGGCAAAGACATATGTGTAAGCAAATTGATTTTGTCTACTATGAAATACATTATGTTGGCCTAAATATTTGACAGCATGTCAAAGATTTGAACACACACCTATACGTTTAAACAAACATATTCTACATCATACAATGCATCTACTTTACATGCGCGTTCATGGGTTGTGTGTTTGTGCATGTGTTATTTGTTAGAAGGGTTTAAAATGTACTAGTATTGTATTCATTAGATGGTTTAGTGAAATGGGGGAATACGGAGGAGCATACCACTTATCAACAACAGATTTGTTACCGTGAGTATTGGAGTGGAGAGTGATGTAAAAGACAAGATTTCCCGAAGATTTGGATCCGTTTGCCCCCCCCCACCCCAACCTCCACCCCTATGCGGAGGCAGGTCTATACGCTCTACTGTGGAATTTTCTGCCCAAGTCGCGATGCCAAGCAGTAAGGCGTATAAAGGGATCAAACACAAAGTTCACGTTTGTTCCTCTGGGGTTTTTTTTCGGTTCTTATCAAAATGCTAATGAAGGGAAACGAATTTCTCCTACCCACGCTAGTAGACGACTTATGCCGTGACTTATCCTTGCTCTTGTCGTCTCCTTGCTTTCGAATTGTACTTATGTAGAAACGTCTCCAAAAAGCACATGTCAGGAGTTACGACAGGGTGTATTGTAAGCTGTACTGTATTTGAAAGATCTTAGAATCCTCAGTAATGTTTTTTTTTTTACTGGCAATTTTACAGCGTCCTGTGATTAATCTCTGCATTCCATATCATATCCTAAATTTTTAGAATAGCTGTAGTTTCATAATCCCTTTCCGTTTATTAAGAAATGGTTCAATATTGGTCATGACGATTTTTCTGCCAGGTTTTTGATATGTTGTAGCTGACACTTTGGGCTCTCTTGTTGAAGTGTGCCTTCCATTTTCTGACTGATGTCGGGATCATGTCAAACACTTGGTTGAAATTGAAACTTGGGCTTCAACTTAGGGAGATTTTGTGCAATACGTATCATATTATGAGCAGAACCTGTAGTTTATCGTCTGCGGGATATAGGTTCGAATCCTGGAGCGGGATTTTTTTTTTTCAAATCTGTTCTTTGATGAGCATCTCAAAAGTTCTCTTTAGCCAATCACCCAAATCACGGATTGAATGGATAACCTAATTTTTCAGTCTTTTTGCGAATTGTCCAAATCTAGTAATTGTTCATCAAACATCATTATCACCATATCAAGAAACAGACATCAGAGAGGCAGTGCAACTGTTTGGAAATGATGTACCTTTATCGGAAGTGATGCATCCCTTCATTTTTTTTTTTCAAAAACGACTCTAACGTAATCTTATGACTTGACGATCAAGAATGTGACATAAGATGAGATACATATAATCCGGTCGAGCGTTACCTTACGAACTGCCATATCATTTATCAACAACCATACACAGTGTGCTTGCCCATGTAATTCCATGTCAGTGGTGATCCATCACTTCCATCGATTCACCACAGTCTCATGAAACATTCATGGTCGACATGTTTGTTGTCGCTCATTATGATGATATGAGTCGACGACGCTGTAGATTACATGTCATAATCATAATCCTTTCATTTTACACTCAGTGTACCATGACAGGCACGGCGCCTATAATTACTGTTTTCAACAAAATAAGAATAAATGGTCCTGAAATGAGAAACTTGGCATCGTTCAACAATAACTTGTCAGTTGCTAGGTATGTATCTATGATACTATGTAGTCTGATCGATTTCAGTAGAATTAGGGAATAGGTCATGAGAGACAAAATCTGTTCTTAATATCTTTTCTTTCTGCATTGTTGGTCTTGTTTTGGGGCTTGGGGTTGGGAGGGGCATGACGCCAGAGATTAGAAATGCAAAATTTAATTCCGCAATAAATTTTCAGTATCAAACACTTTTGCTCTACATTCTTTGATGTAGGAATCTTCTTGTGAAGGTTGACCAATAACTGTATTTGCGCGGAATAGACATATTGACTGGATTAATATAAAATCAAATAATGCTGCGTTTACGTAATTTACTTAAAAAGCAACCAAAAAAAAAAACACACACTTCCTAATTACCGTAAACAAACACTACTTCAAACATCAAAGTGCGAAGAGATGTTACATAATTCTGACAAAATAATGGCATAACTGTGTACGATGGAAGTTTTAATTAATTTACCTTAAAGTAAACCAATTTCGGTGAATTTGGTTACATGCTATAGAACAAAACTGGAAGCAATTAGGATGAAATTTTTTTTTGGTATTTTCACATCAATTCCTTGTCTCACAGCGTCAGCAAACGAAATGATATCATGTCGGCATTATCTTATTAAATCCTTAGTCTTCTAACACTTTCCCACATTAACATTTTGATTTGTCCATTTGGGTTGACTTTGGATATGTTCTCCTAAATTCATTCAACTGCAAACAAGTCATTTGCCTACGAAAGAGCAGATATTGTACTCTCGGAATGAATTTTAAACTGGCAATTTGGTATTCTATAATGTCACAGAAAGGATGGTTTTTGAAGGTTTTCATCACATTTTTTAAAACGACTCGATGCACAATTTCAGCACAAAAAATATTGTTCAGTGCCGTCGATGGTATTCCTATGAAAATAAAACTCCTCCCTTTATATTTGTCCTGCTCTTCTAACAATCTGTTACTCGTTAGATTAAAAAAAAAAAAATATTAACAGTGTTACAAAAGAGATGCAGACAAAAAGAAGAAGAAGAAATCATATTCTGAGCGCTAATATGAACTTTCTACATAATTACGTTACTTGAATTAATTGAAGGGAAAGCTTCGTGTCGCCTTTCTCTTGATATCTCTCCCCTCCCCCATCCAGCACACTTGATTAATAAATTCTGACGCTGTTTGGCCCGACCGCTGTAGTTTTTTATTAACTTTGTACGCAATGCAACTGTTCATTGTCGATAATGTCGTGATTTTATGTAATGTTTGTCGTGATTAGAATTTTAATTATGTCAAATTCTACCCACACTTTTAGAGACATATACAAGGTGGTTTTAACCAGAAAAACAACAACAACAATGACATCTTATTTGTAAAATTCATCTGCATTTCTTCTCATAGCGTCTGCATATGCAGTCAGTGAGTTGGTGTGCATTGAACATCGGCGCGAGTGAAAGACGGCGTTCGGGCCGCGGCCCGGCCACGCAGAGAACGTCTATTGTAGCACCCCTTCTTATTTCCCCATAGAGAAATTAAACGGGAGCTACATGCTTGCGGGAGGTCAGGATACTAATACTTGTCCCGTAAGGCAATGGAATAGTTAGTTTTCTTAAATAGAGCGTTGAGCGCGGAGAAATTCGCTCTGCAGGCTTGAATAAACGCACAAACGTCTAATCAACCCATACTTAACGCAACTATGAAGGGCCACAGTATAAAACGAGGAGCAGAAATTAATGAATTCACTTTCATGGGCGATTGCGTCGTAGACGGCCACCACTCACGCTTGTCGAGGCCTAATGTTTCGTAGGCGAGTAACTTCACACTTTGTGATGACGATTGGTTTAGAGCAACGCCGCACCTGGTTAAAGTGCTAGGCACTGTATGCCGTTGTGATAACAGGAGATGACGTTATCAGACAGTGCTATATAAGTTTGACGGTCTTATAATGTAAAAAAAAAAAAATAGAAAATTCATTTAACTAGTACGTTGTGATAATAATTATTTGCTTATCTTCATACATTTGATTTTATATTGTGGCATAGGGTTTGATCACCCCAATATTATCATTTTCACATCCTCACGACAATAACAGTCTTTCCTGCATCCTCGATTAAAGCAATGTATATTCAATTACGCTGCCATTATTGTCGATTTGACTTCGAAAGGCGTAAGCCATAATCAACTAAAGCAATTTGATTTTATATTTCCTCTTACATTATGATTCTAAATGAATAAACAATGAAAGCATGGATGATATGCTCTTTATGGTAAAGCGTCCCTAATTTTCTCATTCTTATTTAGAATTTGCCGCGCTGATACGCGGCCATTGTTTACACGACCGGACGTTTGGTTAAGTGTTTTTAATCACGTTTAACTTCGTACGACATTCTATTCATAAAGTAATATCGCGTACAAGCGAATGCGGACATACATTCTGACAAAGATCAAACTCGCAAGAACGTTACAACAATATGTCAACCATAGCACCGTGATTGTTATCACACTACTCTAGAGCTCTTAACGTGATGTCACACCTTACTGATTATGACATCATTGAATGGACAGAAGTGAACTCAAAGAGCACCTTAAAACATCAAAAAAGTAAGTACGGATGAAGAATAGAGACCTCTCTTCTTCTTTCTTTCTCTGTTCCTTTTCTCTTTTCTTTTTTTGTCATTAAATATGTTGCGATGTCAATTTCTCTTTGTTCTTGCAATAATTTTTTTTTTAGTTTACGTGTGCATTTTTTTCTTTCTTGCATGACCAACTGTGTGTGTGAATATATGTATGTATGAATTGTTTTTGCTACCGCATTTTTTCCTCTTGCAGAAGGCTCAATGAATAGTGTCTATTCCATATTAGTGACATCTTATTTTACATTCGTATTTCTTGTGTATACTAATCTAACGTTGTTGACAGAATGCCTTTATCGTACCAGTAAACAAATGCTCTAGCAGCTCTGCATGGATGAATTTTAGATGAATTTTAGATGAATATGTTATTTGCATATTGTTTATGCAGTGATTCCTGTCTTACAAACTCTGTTTTCAGTGGATCACTATCTTTCATGCATCGTTCCTCTTATACTATGGACATTCATTTTGTACACAAACAGTAAATGAATTGGACGTCTTTACTTCTTTCATTGTATACTTTGAATTATGTATCATCTTTTCTTCGATGGAGATAAAGTAATCAGATTGGGAAGAAAAAATACATGATCAAGCAATTGCGGTGTCTTCCAGAAAGAACCCAAAAAAAAAAGAAAGAAAAGATTAAGCAATAGATAACATTCTTAGAAATCTTTTTATAAAGTATTAACTCGCACTTTTGTACTATAATTGATAATCGCACGTTGTCACAGCCAGTGTTACTTATGATCTTGAAATGATCACTAGAGCGCAATATTTATGTTCGCACCTAAGATCTTACCGGCACAGCATAATGACATCGAGGGGGAATGCTCGTTACAATTCTCACATGGCAGCTCTGCCGAAGTAGATCATAAGAGGGAAAAAAATCTTGCTTCTGTTAAATTTCAGTTGGTAAATCAAAGTAAGAATCATTGTTTCATTTTTTCCTATTTACTCGTATTCCGCTACAGATATTCTTATCGACAAAATATAAGTTCAAGTACTTGCTTAATGAAAAGATGAATGACCGTGGCATACTGTAAGTTCAAGTACTAATTTAACAAAAATACAGTATGAATGACCGTGGCCTACCGTAAGTTCAAGTACTGAATGGCCGTGGCATACTGTAAGTTCAGGTACTTACTTAATGAAAAGGTGAATGGCTGTGGCATTTCCCCCCACACCGAAGATGAAGGCAAAAATGAGAACGATAGAAAGACCGTGGTCCAAAAAGGGCGGCAAGGATTCCGCCGTTGTCGACACCATGGTCGATGACGCGTTCGTCGTCATCATCATCGTGTTCGAATCCTGCCCCGTCCAGACCGATAAAGTGGTGGTGAAGTTATCCATGACCGATCTGATGTGGCTGCAGTCACGTGGCTTGTGCTCAACGCCGGATCGATTCCGGGGCTACCGGTAGGCTGACTGGACGATTCCCCAACGTCCTGGGCAATACTCAGGGCAAAATAGGTATCACCTGTCCTTACTATTATGGGAGAGTACCTGGTTACGTACGTTTTAATAACTCCCTATGGGGGCCAACGAGACCTGTGTTTTAACGAGCGAATGCCGCTAGTCACGAATCTGAACCAGATGGCGCGAGCACTGCCAGCTAGGAATCCCAATGCTAACAGAAAACGTCCGTATAGCAGCGGCCTCTGGCTTGTCCGAGATGCAATGACGACTACCGTTTAAGGTGTATAGTAGGGATACAGTTTCGCAACATTTAACGTGTACTCGATTTCTTTCTTTTTTTTCTTCCTCTCTTGGAAGGCCCTTTTCGTAATATTAGTGGAGTGAGGGGAAATGATACGACGTTGTCCAAGCTTAGGTTTAGATGACTATATGATTTCGTAGAGAAAGTAACATGCACCGCTGTTTTATCGCTAAGCCCGCCATTCAGATAAATCTTGGTCTTTTGAGCGAGAGAATAGAGTAAAGATCTGACGAGAATCGATTGATATAAGTTGTCTTTAGCACACACGAGACTCGAGGAATCTTACTTGGTCGCTCACACACAGACACACACATACACGAAGGAGACGTGTGTAGCAAACGGCTACTCTTGCGACGACTGAAGTTGTAATCTAGCTTCTCGCCACTTCAGCATTTTACGACCGACGCTCCGATATGAAAGTGTCGGCGAGAAGATAACAACTAAATTCATATGATGGCTAAATGCACCTTCAGAGATGACACGAATTCAGCATCACCCTCAATAAAGCGTGACGAAAAAATGATGCGGGGGAAAAATCCTGTCGTGATATTCGTAAGCGCAAGCGTACTCATTGGATCATCACATATTTCTGGATTTGAGAAAGCACAAACGCACACGCCCATCACTTATTGGTGGTCTCGCACTCTCTCTCTCTCTCTCTCTCCCTTTTTCTTTTAGCGTGCCCTCTACGTCTCCTCTCTCCCTCCCTCTCTTTCTTGCTCGCGCTCTCTCGAAATTTGGGACAGTTCTCATACTTCGCAGAAGCTAAGTTTGCAAAAAAAAAGTAAAACAAAATAAAGATAATCATTAAACCGAGATCCATATATCTTACATCATCATTCTTTGGGGAGCCTGGATAAAGTTTTTAAAACTTTTTTTTTCTAGCCACAGATCAAAATGCTACCGAGGCCCCTTTTCGTAAAACTTGTTATCAATAACAATTAGATAACGATATTTATTTCAAGCTACTGAAATCCTTGCACCTGATTTGCTGAGAGCAAATTTGTCGTAGAAATGTGGCAATTGATACTGATAATAAGTTTTATGAAACGGGACCCAGCTCTTGACTTACGGTTGAGATGATTACAATAATCCATCACTCCACTACCGCCAATTACTTTGTATATTCCCCCTTCGGATTAAGCAGTCTGAACTTATCAGCGTGAACGTTACGATAATTATGCTTTGTGTGTCTGAAGTACATAAAGTCGCAAGAGAATTACAGAAAAAAAAGAGCTGTACTGTATTAATATACGGCTTCATAGACTTGTTATACCTATCAACACCTTTATACATGAATACACTGACAGAGGTGTACGCTATTGTATTTTACACATACACACAGTAATTGATTTCACATGAGACATTTCTGCATGAAATATCTGTCAGAAAAAAAAATGGCTAATGACAAACGATAAACCCAGGCTCTCATATCCCAAGGGGTGTTGTCTGAACGAAAGATTGGATGCGGTGATGTCATCATAATACAATAATTCCTTTGCTGAATAATGATGTCTTGAGATCTCCTACTTAAGATTTTTTTTGTACACCATACTTTGAAGTTGAACACTGCAGCTCAGCATGATCTAATGCACTACTGCTGAAAAAAAAAATGATCACACGTACATTTATGATCTCTTACTTAGGTCATTCAGTATTGAGTATTGTTACATATTTAAAGGATGTCTTCTTATCAATTCATGACTGGACTAATTCGACAGTGACAAAGCTGTTACGGAGTACGCGCATGTTGTAACAATGTAAATCACTGTATTATACTTCAAATGATAATCAGGCTGTTAGGAAGTTAGGAAGGGTAGTTTAATGTAAAGTTATGTTTGCCAGAGCAAACCATTCTCTCACCCCTGTCCCTCTTTCTGTAGTATACATGTACAAACATATTTATTCATGATATTGTCACGTACACTAACATACATTAACACGGATACGCATTTATGCACACATAACATATATTTCACATTTTGATATTTTCACTATAATCATTGTGACACTATCTTTTTTTTTTGTGTAGTGTTTAGGTGGTAAAGAGAAGATAATTTATCACGGGACCTGCGGCTGTACAAGCTTGCTTTAACGCAGGCCCCATCATATTTCTCGCATTATGACCGTAACTCAACTCTTATGTATACATTCCGGTGAAGTTTCATCTAATTGATGTTTTGTATAATTCTCGTATTGTATAGTAGTACTTTTTTTGTGCTATGTGTGAGAAATATGAAAATGAATTGAAAGTGAAATTGAAATTGAAATTAAAATGATCGCTCTCTCTCTCCTTATATATATATATATATATATATATATACTTATTTATTTATTTATATCTTAGCCGAAGACACACAGACACAGACAGACAGACAGACAGACACACACACACACAAACACACAAACACACACATACATACACACATAATCATATAAGTATCATTATCTGATATTTAACCACATCGTCATACATACACTCTGTACTTTTTAATGTAGAGGATGTCCATAGTATATCTGTTTTGTTGCGTGTGAATGGGACAAAGGGAAAGTAGTACCTTCTTAGAAATTGTTTTGATGGGAATGCATATTGCAATCCCTGCTTTTTACCTTCCTCTCCATTATCAACATTATTATGTAAATATCATCAAACTTTGCTTTACATCGTAATATATTGCAATTAATTGACAAATTACCCTACATCGACGTAAATAAGCATAGATTGTTTGAGTACCAGCCATGACAAAAAAAAAAACCCACACAACATGGGCATACATAAAGTATCATATTGTGATTGCATACTATTTTGCCATATCTAAGCACCGTATACATTTTGTTTTATTAAGCTGATATGTTTAGGAGGTTTATATACTTTTTGTTGAAAATGAAAATGGAAAAGAATAAAGTAAAGTTAGGAAAAAGTAGTTGTTGAGCACTGTGAAAGTTTAGTATCAACACATAACGATATATTGATAAGCTCAGTCACAAATTCTTCGTATCTTTGTATCGTAGATTTGACACACCATGCCATTTATCTTTCAAAACAAACAATCTTATATATATATATATATATATATATATATATATATATATATATATACAATGTATATAATCTATATGTAATCGAATGCTAATGGCTTTGCATTTTCAGGTTATGATATTCATGTTAACAACACTTGCCCTTTATTTGTGATATCAAAATCTCCTCAGTGTTAGATATGAATGTAGTGATTATACACGAGATTTCATTGCAATATCATATTGTTTGGAATTGTTGGTGAACTATCGATTTCTTGCCTACATCAGTTTGCCCTGTTTCAGAAGTATATGCTCCCCATCGTGTATGTGTCTTCGTGTGATGACTTGAGAGAATACAGTATCATTAATTTCTTCTTCTTCTTCTTCTTCTGTTCATTCTGCACCCTTCAGTCCTGAAGATTACTGCAGATGACTGTGTGTGTGTGTGTGTGTGCACATTTGCTTTCTAATTGCTAGCTAATTTGCTTTCCTGTTTCCAAAGATGCTGATTTGTTAAACATGCAATTAAAAGTTTAAGTCATTTTATGTATTATGTGCCCGGTATAAAGTATATGTATATATATATATATATAATATATATATATATATATATATATATATATATATATATATATATATACCTTTATATATATATATATTATATATATATATATACCTTTATATATATATATATTTATATACATATATCTTTATATATGTACATATATATAATATATAAACACACACATGTATAATATATAAGCACACACATATATATATATATATTTATATACATATATATATTTATATATATATTTATATACATATATCTTTATATATGTACATATATAATATATAAACACACACATGTATAATATATAAGCACACACACACACACATATATATATATATATATATATATATATATATATATACATATATAATCTATATGCGGGTGTGCATGTGTGATGTGTGTGTGTACGTGAAAAAAGACAAATTCATGACGCCGCATGAGGGGAGAATAACAAAGTACACGGTGTCCATTATTGACTCCACTATGGACCAATTTCACCTTGGTAATGCAATACTTGCATGCATCAAATGTTTACATGATAACGTTAACACATGTAGGCCCACTAGAATTGGGCATGTCTGCAAGAGTGAGGAAGTTTATGAGTATATAGGATCGGAGAAAACAGATTTGATGCACGTTTTCAATTCATTCCGTATGGCGCGGCAATGAACAATGACGAGGACATTTATACCGTGTTCAAGTCGCGTCGCCTTTAATATAGCCACGGTCTTTAATAGGCAGATTGATGCCGGCATAAAGTTTCCATCCGTGTTCCCTCAGTTGAGAATTACAGCCACTCTGTTACCCCATGCATCTTTCTCTTTAAACCTCAATGGGTTACTGAACATGTAATTCTACCCTAATCTTGCAACAACCGCAGCCGATGCCAGCGTCTCGCCGCGAAACACCGTCAGCTGCGAAACATTGCACAAGGATAAGAACCGAGTGTACGTGTATTCCTCCTCGGTTTCGTGGTGGATGTTGCCCGTAGCCAACGACCTCACCGTAGCTGAGGAGCCAATGTCCGTTATATCTGGAGAAGAACATTGAGTTGTTGTTTTTTTTTTTTCTCTCTCTCTCTCTCTTTCCGTCAGCCTCTATCATGAATACCCGAACTTAAAGATTGCAGGTGTTATTTCTTACGTCCTAAAGCGCAATCTATTACAGGGTTCGGTTTTGTATTACGCTTTGTTTGTTTGTTTTTTGTTTGTTTGTTTGTTTTTGTTCGCTCGAATGTATGGCTAGATATACGCCTGACTGTCCGTTCCGAGAGTCTGTTTTCATGTGTGTGTAGCTCATGTAATTTAACATTCTAACTTTGTATGCTGTCCTATTCGTCCTTAAAAAAAAAATTGAAAAAAAATTGATAGCTTTATCATCGGTTCCCTTACCACAAAAAAGCGAGCAATTTTTCTTACATTTGAAGTACTCCGTCTCTCCCTCCCTCCCCCCCTCTCTCTCTCTCTCTCTGTCTCAACTCCTTTCTCAAAATATGTCTGACACTTAACTGCTTTTGTCGTCTTCTATAAACTAGTTTCTAGGCGTAATGTAATCCTGTTATTCTCGAAAGTAGAGCGTTCAATTTGATCTTAGATAACAACCCCGTGAAGCTAATCTTACCATGATACCTACCTCTGATATTGGTTTCTTTGCAACTCTGAAAAAATATATATGATATTTCATGAATGTGAAAATAGGTTCCTGTAATACGATTCTTCTTTTTTTTTTTTTACTAGATAATCATTTTGACATGTGGATTGTCGATATCCCGTGGAACTGCTCTGCAATACATCTGGTGACATACAAAATTCTGCATTACCTTATATAGATTGATGGTAGTTTCAGCAGGAGAGTGTCGCACGCTGTCCACAGTCAAGATATATCAGCAATACCGATTTTTCTTCCGTATGTGAATTTCATTCTCGCATGTCCTTTTTTGTTTATGTTGTATTTTAAAACCTTTTTGTTTGTAGGTTTTTTTCCCATTTTATTTCGTATGTATCTAACAACGAGCTTACCACGATGTTTATCTCTCTTTATTTCTCTCTCTCTCTCTCTCTCTCTCTTCTTTGCATACTTTATAATGTCTGTAATACTGTATTCATAATGCTCGTATTCAAATTTGTGTGCAACGGACCCATCTGAAAAGCAGCCTTAGGCTATACGAGAGTGTTCAACGTATAAGCGGAGAAACAAATAGAATTGAATTCAATCGAATTTAATGGAAAGGAATTGAATTGCATAGAATGGAATGGAAAGGAAAGGAACGGAATGGAATGGAATTGAATTAAATTGAATTGAATAGAATAAAATGGAAAGGAAAGGAAATGAATTGAATGGAATGGAATGGAATGGAATGGAATGGAATGGAATGGAAAGGAATTGAACGGAATGGAATGGAAAGGAAAGGAATGGAATGGAATGGAATGGAATGGAATGGAATGGAATGGAATGGAATGGAATGGAGTTGAATGGAATGGAATGGAATTGAATTGAATTGAATTGAATTGAAATGAATTGTAATGATGTTTCCTCGGGGAGGAGGTGGCATCATTTCCGGTTGCCCGATTCTCATACCATGCAGTTTACACAGTATCCCTACGCTCTTGTAGCTATAGTGGTGGGGCTGTGTGGCAAGCTAATTTACCCAAGGCCAATGTATTCACCGTGTGGCGCCGAATAGCAAGCAGAAGCAGAGCGACATCTTTTTCTGACCCCTATTTTATTGGGAGGGGGACGAACATTTATCTGCTGACGATGCATGATGTCCTTGTTTCTCTGGTGGTAGTCACCACCCACCTCGAGCCGATGTTCGCTTTTGAAGATTACTTTCAGAGATTCCACAGGTACCCGGTTGCATCGAGAACTTTTAGCATATCAATCCAGATGAACGCGATAGCGGAGGGCGTGTATGAATAAATGGGAAGAATAACAAGCAAACAAACAAAAATGAAATTTGACCTTTGGAAACACCAGTTAAATCGATGCGTACCATTTGTTTGACCTCCAATACTTTTTAATTCCCCGCCCTACGTGTAAACAAAAAAAAATGTAAATTATTACAATCACAGTCGAAGATAAGACTGCGGATAATGAAAAGCTGAAACAAATAGACAAGCATGGAGTCATTGACGTATATGATTATTCAACCAAGACAGTCTGACAGTTCCGTAACATATTATGCAGCATGAATATACACAATATGTGTTTTGGTAGAATCTGTACAGAGCAATGAAAGTTGACATTTACTATTGGAATATTAATAAAAAAACGGGTGGCGCTCCTTATTCCAAAACACACACACACGAACACAATGATTCTTGATCCAAAAATGAAATAGGGTTTGTTTATCCGAACTATTTTTTGGTATCATTTCGAAGGCTCGTTTATCCGAAAATGGATATAAAGTCATTATTCCCAAGGTTCGTTTCTCCGAAAATCATATAAAGGTTCGTTATGCTGAAGGTTTGTTTATACGAAAATGTGAAGTTTGTGATTTGTTTGTGTTCATTAATCCGAAAAAGAAATACGCGTGTATCGTTTAAGCTAACGTAAAAAGTCTGTTTTTGGAAGATTTAAAGAAGCATTTGTACACCAATTTAAAGGGATCGAATAGTTTTGGTCGAGAACTAACATCAGGGTTTATAATTTTTTTTTGTGAGATAATGAGAAACCTTTTATGAAATATGAGAGCATGTAATTTCAAGAAGGATTCAACGTTTTTTGATGAAAATTGGTTTTGAAATGGCTGAAATATCCCAAAAAGCGATCCTGATAAAATTGACAGGCCACGACTTTCATTAGGATCTCTCTGTTCTACTTTGCTTTTAGATATCTCAGTCATTTATAACCAATTTTCATCAAATAAACTTCTTGTTTCCCCTAGAATTATATGCTCTTAAACATTTCATATAGAGTGATCTGTAAATATCTCTCAATACGTTACAAGCTGAATCCTCACCTCAACCAGTACTGTATAGTCCCTTTACAACGAACTGAAAGAAACAAACAAATAAAAACAACTTCGATATCATTGTCTCACCTATAGTTTCTTGTCTTCCAGGAGACGATAAATTTCTGTGATTCTAAATCAATATGTAACTTCAAACGGAGATGGGTTTGTTACACACATACTTTTTTTTCAGGTGTGTGTTTCTTCACTTTGTCTCCCTCTACAAATCAAATTTGTTAAGATCGCAACTGCTAATCTGTAAATTAACAAACATGTCGGAAAAATGGAACCAGTGGGACTCGAACCTGTCATCTACTGCTTTCCGGGCAGCGACACTACCACCAGGCTGTCCCTGGTTGCCGGCAGTGACACGATGAACATGGAACAAATACCCAAGCTCCGAAATTCCGACATTGTTATGTTAAGTTCCACTGGTTCCTTTTTTCCGACATGTTTGTTAATTTACAGATTAGCAGTTGCGATCTTAACAAATCTAATTTGTAGAGGGAGACTAAATGAAGAAACACACACCTGAACCTTCATAATTATAATTATAATATTCTTTATTTGAGTTTCATTTAATATCAAATCCATATTAACAATGAAATTAATATTACCAACAACAAAAAAAAGCAGCTGTATTCTTCTTTCTTGTGCTGCTGAATCATTTTTCAAGCATACAGTACAATATATTTGGGTTTTTTCCAAATCATGCCATGTTTTTATAAGAAAAATGATATGAAATTCTGCATAACTCTCAGAAAAAGTTATTTTGATAAGCCTAATCAAGCCAATCCAAACGTGCCTTATTACACACATAACTTCCTTCTTTTTTTTCTCCTTTTTTTTTGCAGAGCACACGGTATATACATAAATATATCAAATTAAGTTTAACTCTTAAGAAGGGAAAAAAAAACATGTCTTGATCAACTCGATCAGATTACTCAATATCCGCTTCATTACATAAATTCTCTTACACTCTCTTGAGAATACAGCATTTCCCCAAACGTGTCATAAAAAAGCATGCTTAAATTAACCGAACAAAACTCATCATTTTTATTTAAGCAATCAAACTAACCCCCCCCCCCCGTACAAAAAAATCCCGAAATAACCATATGTGTGTATTATTAAAATAAACCATATTCCTGCCTAACCCCTTAACCATTACTCTACTATTACCTAACTACATCTACCTAACCCCGACCATCCCCACTTATTTCTCCACTAACATACCCCCCCCCCCCCCCCCGGCCCCTCCTGGTAACTTCAACACACACACCCATATGTACACTAAACATCAACAAAAAAAAAACAACAACAACAAACAAACATAGCCACAAGTGCGCACTCTCAAACACCAACACTTGCACACCAATTCAAACTACATACACGTGGTATCATGGTTACCTGTTTCCTAGACAGTTAGACACACACACCAAAAACCGAAGCTAACTAAACGTTTGACATGGGAAAGAAAAAAAAAAGTGACCACCATAATGCTGATACATACCGATTCCTAAACATGCGGCTCATACCTAAACTGACCATCCATCCGACGAGGGGACAGAAAGATTAAAAAATAATAGTCGACTATCAATGTGCTATGGGCACCTATCCTCCGCCAACAATGTGGATATAAATCAATAAAAAAACAACAACCAAAAAACACTCTCTGTGAAAGTTTCAACTGCTCCCATTTTTGCAAATGAAACCCAAGTTTACCTGCTCGCACCGCAACGTTCTTTTCCTCCTCTATCAAATCCAAAACAAATTTCTTTATCTTTTCCCTCTTGGGTAACTTATTTTGTTCTCTTGACCGAAATATTACAATTTTCATCAAAATTATCAAAGCATTCACACATTTGATTCGATTTGAACCACCTCTTAAACCCAACAAGATAATTCTCCATTCGAATGCTTCTAACTCAACTAAATCAAAATACTCAATAAGAAACTGCCATATCGGCTTTACTTTCACACAATCAAAAAACGTATGTGAATAAGTTTCCCTTTCCAATTGACAATAAGAACAAAGATTATCATTCACAGAACCGAACTTGAACAAATGTTCCCTTGTATATATCACCCCGTGTAACAACTTAAATTATAAAATGGGTTCAAGAATGTAGCCAATTGGAAGCGCTGAAATGAGTCACGTGTGCGTGCATTATTTTCTTACTAACATGCACGGCCGTGCAAAAAAAAGCGTAAAGTCACTGACGTCACAATGTTTACACTAGCAGTGCACACTCAATCAGTTGTTACAAGTGCGTCGAGCGCTACTATACGCGCTGTCAATCCTGTAAACAACAGCTTCTAGTTCGGGCTGCCAGCCGGCCTTTGATCTTGTGCATAACATGTGGCGTATACCGCGTACGTATACTCTTATACGTACAGTACTTATATGTGCGGGATTTCCGAGTGCGACGTGCGTAAATGTTTGGGACGAACATCTTCGGACATCTTGACTTTTGAGCGAGTGCTACATGTAGCTGACTGGTATTGACCCACAAAGGTACGTGAAAAATGCTGTTAGTTTTCGACCCATTTTATAAAACATATGATGCACAGGATTATTTCGTGGCGTTAGTGAAGGTGCGGCGCACCTTCACTAACGCACTCTATCCTGTGCATCATTTGTATACTGAAATTCCCACATACGCCCGCGAGCACACACACACACACACACACAAACTCACACACACACACACACACTCACACACATGCACACACACACACACACACGTACACAGGCAGACACTTTAAATGTACTAAAACGTCATTGAATGTGGGTTTTACAACCACTGTGAACAAAAAAGATTTGTATTGTTGATGAGAAGGCGATTGAGAGATGCCATGATATTCCAATTTTACTTTAAGCAATTTTTTTTCATCCATTCCCATTTAATGTGTGACATGATAAGACATATTTTTCTAATAACTAATTCATAAAAAATTACACTATATTACTTTTTGTGGGGCAAAGTGAAAGTAACATTTGCCAGTGTTTGCGATGTTGTAGTTCTAATTGTAGTTCAGGTTTTGATGTACCTATATAGAAATGAATTATCATCACTGGCCTGTTTTCATTTATTTCAACTTTTTCAGATATCTTTTACCTTTTACCTATAATGCATTTTGCATGTTTTTGTGAATGTAATGTCTTGTCATGTCTCAAATATTTGGTTATGTCTGTAACACGCCCAAATTCGCTCAATTACTTATTCATCAGCATCTATACGTTTTTGTCTTGCAGCAATTATCAGCTTATGCCTCTGTCACAATTTATCTTAATCTGGACATCAAAAGGTTAGCGCTCTTTTTTTTTCATCCTTTAACAACTTCAGAAGGGCACTCGGTGTACATTTTTAAAGTTATTTAAGTCTCCCGCAGAAGGTTTTTCCTGCACATTTCATCCAATGAATAATCATCTTGCTGTCTTTGGTAAGTGGCATGACTGGCTCAAATATTTCCCATTTCTTACTCTTATTTGCAACACTTAGATGCAAATACCTCTTTTTTTTTTAATCCCGGCTGCCGACTTCACAGAAATGAAGATCTAGACACCATGTAAAGCAAAGAAAGTGAGGAGCTAGATTAACGTTTAAAATGAGAAGAATATCACCAAATCCCTTGCGAAATAGATGCCAAGAGCTTGAGGTCTCGTGTAAAGTAGATCTTTCATGGTTTGCCAATGTACCTTGAATGTTCCCTGAAGGAAAATTGGAGAGTCCCCATTTTTTCCCGAGAATTGGAAATATGAGAAGGATGAAGACGAGAAGCAACATTTGCCAAGAACAGTTGGATTAGAGTAAAGTCCTTGCCATATTGAAATTCTATCCTTTCCAGGACAGTTTGATATTTATGCAAATTTCTTATTTGTGAATTGCTCATGTTTCACTACCCTTGATATGTGGTTTGTAAATCCGTCCGGTGTAACTTCGTTTGACTGTGAAGACAGTGAAAGTGTAAGAATAACCCCAAAAGGAGAAAAAATATATATTGGAGCAATGATTGTTCACTGGTATGTACATGTGATAGGAATTTGTGTAAGAATCAGTCGATTTACGCAGACTGATTCGGCACTAAAAAAAGAATGAATAAATAACAAATGTACTGGGAACGTATGAGCCTTATCTCTCCTTTACATCTACATCTCTCTCTCTCTCTCTCTCTCTCTATGCACACACACACACACACACACACACACACACACACACACACACACACACATATATATATATATATATATATATACAAGTCATATATATATTGTGTGTGTGTATGCGTGCGTGCGTATATGTATGTAATATAGTCCGATCAGCATGGATTATCTTCCTTCTCTTATCCGGAAGCCTCCAAGCAGTAAATCTAAACAAAAAACACACTTAGAAAAAAAACTAGAAAAAAACCCAAACATGCTATTTTAAAAACAATCAATGCTCCCATTACACTCCTGTAAATTACCTATGATATTCCTTACATACGGAAATATGAATTTTACAGTCAAATGTCTCAATATCGTTGTTATGATTAAGTAGGCTGTCATAAATTACAGTATTGTCGAAGTGTACACTTTCTACGTAGATACCACTAGGTCGGCACCATACTTGCACTCGTATTGAATACATAAACGTTATTTCTCCCATATCCGGTCAAATCGTTTATCCGGAAGGTGGTCCCGACATTTTTTGTGAATGTTTAAGTATATAGTTATCTGTCTTTATCCTCTCTATATCTCTGTTATGTAATTTCCAACACGGTCTGCCGAACGGGCTTAGTTTTGAAACTTTAAGCAAGATACCCGAACAGATTCCACGCTGTTTGCTTAGACATGGAAACCCCTGGGGAAAATCACCGTGAAAGATGTGTGCATAAGCTACTTAGTGAAATCAAGTGTAAAACTTGACGAAACGAGAATTCAGCTGAATTACTTTCCGGGTTGTTGGAGCGTGTGTGGTGGCAAGGCAGCTGAATCTTAATAAAATTTGCATGATGTTTGCATCATATTGCTTTTCTTTTGCAGAAAAGTTAGAGTCAAGCAAGAAAATAATTATTGTACATTGTTGTCACAAACACACACAAACTTTTTAAATGATATCTTTGATTTTGAATTCTATTGAATATCAGGCTCATTTTCACGATGAAATTAGTATGAAAAAAAAAGATATAGCCAGCTGTATTCTTCTCACTTGTGCTGCTAAATTACATTTTTTTTTAAATGCTATATATATATATATATATATATATATATACTTATATATTTGCAAATAATGTACCACGTATGAGAAAATGATACAAAATTCTGCAAAAAAAAATCTCAGAAAAAGCTATCTTGATCAACTTAATCGAACTAATCAATATCTGCTTTATTACACAAACACTTGTGCTGCTAAATCACATTCTTTTTTAAACATAAAATGCAATTTTTTTTGCAAACCCAAACACACGCTCGCACACACACACGCTCACACACACACATACACATATATGTAATATATATATATATATATATATATATATACTTGTCGTTACCTATGTGCGCTTTGCAATATACAGGTTATAGGAGCAAAATCTGTAAAAACCTTAGGAATCACTAGTTAGTTGACATACATTGCTTTGAAAACATTTTGAAAAAAAATAATGTTATGACAGTGAGATGTTAAAATCGTAAAAACCTTCCTTGAAGATTGAATGACTTCGACCTTTTCCAGGAAGGTGAAATCGGCTGGAGACTGCCTCCACATAGCGTCACTGATGGACCCTTTCAAGTGAGATACACGTAGTTCAACCTTTAGGGCGCCATGCAGGGGATCAAGGAAGAGAGCTCCTATGTGAGATTGGGAGTATATCCTCGAGATAGTGGCAGAGTCTCGCCAGCAGGAGAAACAATTAAGGGATAGAATGGAGACGCATTGCATTTTGCTCTGTCTCTCTCTCTCTCGATTGATCATTTTACTGTCCTTCCAGCAAAAGGAAGATTGGAGGAGATGAATTGAATTCAGACTTTTTGTATATAATGTTCATACGTCAGATGTTTTAGCATGAATGCTATATGTTCGATTGGTTAGGAGAGGGCTACAAATTGGTCTTTCTTATTGCAGCGAGTCTTCGGGAAGCTGAAGGTTCGTTTTGATGTGTCTAAATGAATGAATTAATATATATGGATATATATATATATATATATATATATATATATATATGGATATATATATATGTTTATATATATATATATACACACATATATATATACATTTATATATATATGTATGTATATATATATATATATATATATATATATATATATATATTATAAAGAAAGAGGGGACAGAGAGATTCATCAGGAACATTTTGCTAGGGCTTCATTGCTCCTACGGAATGACGGAGTAGATATTCGCGATATTGCGTCATATAGACATGCAAATACGCAACATCCGGCAAGAAGACAAGTGGCCAAACGTATAGGAGAGGAAGACTGGGTGAATGAATGGCCCTACCGAGTTGCGGAAGAATCTTTGTGTAAGGCGGGAAAGGCGCCACAACTTAAATCACATTTCAGGCGGGCTTTGAAATTATACCACCTTACTTGTAACGTACATCAGGTAGTTGCGTCATGTAGAGAGGGAGACATTAATTGCACTTGTAATTAAGTAAATCATTCAATTACGAGCGAGTTACATTATTTCACTTGACAACATGCACTCGCACCCACAGTACGATTTCGTCGGTTTCACTTTGTGTGTGTGTGTGTGTGTCTGCCCGTGTGTATATTTGTATATGTGTTTGCGTTCAGTTCGCTTGATCCTTCAAACTCTTTTTTTATTTTGTCACAGTGATTTCCCAGCGCTCACGGCTGAAAGAGAAGAATCTTATAGAAAAAAATGTTCAACGCCATTCTCTGAGATGGAGGCGACAGCCACACTCCATCGTTCCAAATTCTACTTTTCCCGTTTGACCTTGTTTTATGTGAACCACCGGAAGAGTTCACTAGGAATGATACTCCCAAAGGTTCACTAGGTATTACTCCTTGCAGGCGTTATTATATTGTCTTTTGTTTGTTTGTCTGTCTGCGTGTTTGTTTGTTTGTTTGTTGTTCTGTTGTTGTCATTATTAGTGTGTTTGTTGTTTCGGGGATGGATCTTGAGCAACAATTTTTAACTCTTCCAACTCTTAACAAACGAAAAGCAAACCAACAAACTTAAAACGGATCCTTTTGCGTGGCAGTCACTGGTGATGTCCGTTATTCCGAATGTACGTTAATCCGAGAATGAAATAAAGTTCGATATTCCGAAACACACAGATTTTTTTAACCTAGATGTTCGTTGTTCTGAATATGCAAAGAAAGCGCCTATCACTAACGAACCTTCGAAATTACAACGTGTAATCTTATTTCGTTTTCGGATTAACGAACCTTCGGAATAAAGAACTTTTTTTTTTATTTTCGGAATAGAGAACGTTCAGACAAACTACCATTTTTTTTTTCGTTTTCGGATTAACGCACATTCGGGAGAACGAACCTTATATTGATTTTCGGATCTACGAACTTTCGGAATTAAGAATCTTCGGAATAACGAACTGTAACCAGTAGTCACATCACTGTCGCTTGTTGTGACAGGCACTTATTTCTGAGGGAAAATGTTTTATATTTTGGTCAATTTAAAGTGTTCTCTGTGCGAAGTGATTGGAGCGCATTAGAGTGTGGTTTTGTAGTTCATGCACCCCAGCTTGGATCCCACACATGCATTTGTCAAAGTAGTGTCCAATCACTCGCAGAATATGTGACATTTTACACTCACAGCTGGTTTTAGCAGCTCAAGGTATTTCCGGAGAAATACGATTGCCCTAAGAGTCTATATGCATTTTCATACATAAAGATGTGTGGTTTTGTTTTCTTTTTCTTTAACCTGCTTCTATTATATCAAACCACAGAGAAACAGTTTTTAACGTCCATCTCTGTCGGAAGCGGAAAATTGATTATTATTTCAACCATCTTTATACCATTCTTGCATCAGAGAAACTTTTTTTTCTGTTTTCCTATTCTAACTGAATTCGAATATGACGCAAAATATCTTCAAAGAGTTTGGGGGATGGAATTAAAAATGATCAAGTGAGGAATTTGGCTTGGTGCTTGACTTTTCAATACTGTGACTCTTTTGAAAAATGGTCAAGCTTCTTGTTAGCCAGCAATTTTATCAGTTTCTGCTCCCGCTACATCTTTAGAGCTTCATCATTATGAAAATGTTACACAATGACCAAAATATTCTACATAATTGTTTGTGGGTCTACTAGTATATCAGGTCATGGTTCTTTTTGTTCCAA